>NW_023276859.1:0-78711 GCF_003668045.3 Cricetulus griseus
AAAGAAAATTTCGCTGTGCCATAGTTATGTACATTATTGCTTGCTTAATGTAATATGATGAGATCTCAAATGATATAGTCATTAGCAATAAAGCTGGACTAAAATTCTCTAGTTATGTATTTGTTTTGCACACACACACATATATGTATATAAATACATTTACACACACAAATATATGTATACACATTTAAACACACTTACAAACACACACACACAAATATATATATATTTGGAAAATATATATGTAAGGATAAAAATTATCAAATGCCAATTGTCAATTATATTATTGATGAGGGAATATTGAAACATTTGGAATGAAAGTGACTGTGATAAGCTTGAATTGGTATTACCTACATTTTAGTTAAATTTACTTTTAAAATAGTTTGTGAATTTAATATTTGAACTCTGAGTTCTCATATTTTATTTTGAAATTCTTAATTTCACTATACTTTGAAAATATGAATTTTATACAGTATATATCTTTCACCAATTCAATATGTTCTTAAGTATCTGAAGAAATGGAAGTCCTATATAATTATCATTATGATTGTGGAGATTTTAAAACCTTCTCTCCTCATGTCCACAAAGCTTTATGGAATGGATAGGCATGTGTTGTGGATGATTATTTTGTTGTTTTCTGTTTATTATTCACATTGTTTAAATAACAACTTATTAACATATATTAATAATAACTATAGAAAAATCTACCTGTGATTTTTTAATTTAAATTAGAAACAACCCTGCTTAACATGTCAAACCCAGCTCCCTCTCCCCTCTTCCCCTGCAACCCACCTACCACCCACCTCATACCAGTTCAATTCCCCAGGGAAGGTGAGGCCTACCATGGGGATCCCCAAAGTCTAACATATTATCAAGGGCATGGACTAGGGCCTCCCTCATGTGTCTTGGCTGAGAGAGCATCCATCCACATGGAATGGGCTCCCAAAATACATCTGTATGCCAGGGATAAATACTGATCAACTACTAGTGGCCCCTTAGATTGCAGAGACCTCCTCACTGACACCCATGTGCAGGGGTTCTGGGTCATTCACATGTTGGCTCCCAGCCATTAGTCCTGGGTCTATGAGCACCCCTTGTTCAGGCCAGCTGTTTCTTTGAGTTTCATCTGCTCTGTCTTGACCCCTTTGCTCTTCACTCCATTCCAGGAGTTCAGTTCAGTGGTTACCTTTGGGTGTCTGCTCTGCTTACATTATCCCATGATGAACTCTCTAGGATGGTATATAAGGTAGGCATCAAACTGATTATTGGAGAAAGGCATTTAAGGTAGCCTCTGCTTTGTTTCTTAGATTGCCTGTTGGTGTCATCCTTGTAGATGATTGGAAATCTCCCTCGTGCCACATATCTCTTCAAATCTATAATGGCTCCCTCTATTACAATATCTCCCATCCTGGTCTTCTTTATTCTTCCTCCAACTCAAACTTCCTTGTCCCACACTTCCTTCTCTTCCCTCCTCTTCTTCTACTCTCTTTCTTCCACCTACTTCTCCCCTCCCCCTATGCTCCAAGTCCACTCAGGAGATCCTGAGCCCTTCCTCTTATCCACCATAGCATGGATGACTCTATTAATGTACTCCCTGTTCCCAACCTCTGGCGGTGTGGATTGCAGGGTGACCATTCCCTTTTCCAGGTATAAAATCCATATATGAGTGAGGAGATACCATATTTGTATTTTTGTGACTGGGTTACATCACTAATGATGGTTTCTTCTAATGCCATCCATTTGCCTGTGAATTTCAAGATTTCATTTTTTTTATTTCTTGCTGAGTAGTACTCCCTTGTGTAACTGTAGGTCATTTTCTCTATCCATTCTTCAATTGAGTGGCATCTCGGTTGCCTCCTGGTTCTGGCTATTAAAGATAATGCTGCTATGAACAGAGTTGAACAGATGTCTTTGTTGTATTAATGTGTATCTTTTGGGTATATACTTAAGAGAGGAATTAGAGGATCTTGTGGTAGACTGATTCTAACTTTCCCCAGGAACCTCCATACTGATTTCCAAGTTGATGTACAGGTTGGCACTCATAACATCAATGGAGGAATGTTCCCCTTTCTCTATATCCTCTCCAGCATAAACTGTCCCTGGTGTTTTAGATTTTAGCCACTTAGAGAGGAGTAAGATGGTATCTGAGAGTTGTGTTGACTTTCATTTCCCTGAGGGTTAAGGATGTTGAACTCTTTCTAAAGTGTCTCTCAGATATTTTAGACTCCTCTATTGAGAATTTTCTATTTAGTTCTCTACCCCACAATTTACTTGGATTATTTGGTGTTTGGAGTCTAGCTTTTGAGATATTTGTACATCAGCCATTTGTGAATAAATTTCCCCATTGTGTGTGCTGCCATTTTGTCTTGTTTACTGTTTTCTTTGCCTTAAAAAACTTCTCAGTTTCATGATGTCCCATTTATTAATTGTCAATCTCAGTTTCTGTATTACTGATTATGTTCAGGAAGGAGTCTCCTATACCAATTCTTTCAATTTAAGTCCCGCTTTTTCTTCTGTTAAGTTCAGTATGCCTGGATTTATGTTGAGGTCTTGGATCCATTTGTACTTAAGCTTTGTGCATGCTGATAGATATGTATCTATCTGAAGTCTTCTACATGGCAGCAGCCAGTTATTCCAGAAACATTTGTTGAAGATGCTTTCATTTTTCCATTGTATAGAGTTAGCTTCTTTGTCAAAAATGAGGTATTCACAGGTTTGTGTGTTATTATCAGGGTTTTCATTTGTATTCCATTGGTCAAGCTGTCTATGTTTGTGCCAGTACCAAGTGGATTTCTGGACTACTTCTCTATAATAGAGCTGGAAGTCTGGGATGGTGATGCCTCTGGAAGTTTGTTTATTGTACAGGTTTGTTTTGGGCTATTGTGGGTCTTTTGTTTTTCCATGTAAACTTGAGAATTATTATTTCAAGGTCTGTGAAGAATTGTGATGGTATTTTGATGGGGATTGCATTGAATCTGGTGTTTGCTTTTGGCAAAAATTGCCATTTTTACTATTTTGTTCCTACCTCTCCAAGAACATGGGAGGTCTTTCAATTTTCTGCAATCTTCTTTAATTTCTTTCTGTAAAGACTCAAAGTTCCTGTGATACATCTCTTTTACTTGTTTGATAATCATTACCCCCAAGGTATTTTTGACAATTATAAAGGGTGATAATTTTTTCTAAGCAAATTTATCTTCTGCATATAGTAGGGCTAGTAATTTTTTTAGTTAATCTTGTATCCTGGAAAATTGCTGAAAGTGGTTATCCACTGTACAAGTTCCTTGGTAGAGTTTTTTTGGAAACATATGTATATAAACTATCATATCATCTGCAGATAGTGAAGGTTTGACTTCTTCCTTTGCAATTTGTATCCTCTTGATCCCCCTTTGTTTTCTTATTGCTGTAGCTGGAAATTCAAGTACAATTTTGAATAGATATGTAGAGAGTTGTCAGCCTTTCCTTGTTCCTGATTTTAGGGGAATCACGTTGACTTTCTCTACATTCAGTTTGATATTGGCAGTTGTTTTGCTTTGTATTGTTTTTATTATGTCTATGTATGTTCCTATTGTTAGACCCCCAGAAAAAATCAGGTATCCGGGGTCCCAGGCCACGACCACGGTTACCCCAATCACCAAGCAGATTCGAGAGCTTTATGCAAACTGCATGAGGCTTTATTGTTTTTTAACGAGCTAACCCCATTTTAGCTCGTGTCTTTCACCCACCCGCCATGGTGGATGGCTAGCAAAAACACCTCGAACTGGTTGCCTAGCCATCTTGTAGGGCAGCATAAGGGTAGTGTCTAGGGGTACGCACAGGCTCATGATTGGTGTGCCTCCAGGTTTGGAGGGCTTGCCCTGTGTTGATTGGCCAATTGGTTGCTATGACCCATAGGCCCTCCCAGGGTGGTTGCTATTATCTTCGAGTCATTGCTGTGCACTTGTCCATAAAGCACACCTAGAGCCATAAAGCATAGATCCACCAGCTAATTTCTGATTGGTTCCTTGCCACGAGGCAGGCACCAAACCTCTGGTGACCAAGGCAAGGTCATAGTGAGCATGTATTACTGTCATGGCTGCCGAAATGGGAGGCAGGTCCCTTCAATATCTGTTTCCTATTTCTACAATTCTATACAGTTTTATCCCTGACTTAACACTGTTTACTCACCACATTTAGCCACTTCTTTCTTCTTTTTCCTGCTCGTGCTTCTTCTCCAACTGGTTCTCCCATGATGACTATCTTTTCAAATTGTCCAAGCATCTGCCTTGTCCATTTCTTCCTGGTCTCCATGGGTTCTACCCCAGTTCTCAGGCCGTGCAACCTGGCGACATTTTATCGTGACCCAGCATGTTTCAGCCTTGACCCATGAGGTTTGGCCTGAATGGGGGTGTGTGGACCTGGAAGCTCCTAGCAACCCAACAGTGATAAAAACCAAATACACGACTCTTGTCATCTTTAGAAAGCTCTCAGTTCCATGTTGTAGAACTAGAGTCATTTCTTTTTAGCCATCTTTTCTGCTGTTTGTTAACAATCCTGCCAATACCAAGAAGGAACCATTTCTCTCTCTGTTCTCCTTTGTGCTCTGGTGGCTCACCCCTAATTCTTCTGTCCTCCCTAGTCACTCACATAAGTCTCACTCTGCTCAGGTGTAGGCCTATTCAGATGCTTATCCCCACAGAGATACAAATAGGATGCATATTATCCTGAGGCCATGGTAAACAATTGTAGACTTACTGGCATTAACAATACAATAATTGGCCAGATTATTTGGGTGTTGGGTGTTCCTGTTTGCAGGATCAACAGGCTGAGCCCCAAAATATTCCCTAATAGAATTATTTGGGACTCCACAGATATCATATTATTTTATTTAGTAGTTTGTTTTACTTAAAGTTCATGAGGGAACATGGTCTGTAGCTCTCTTTCTTAGTTGTGTCTTTGTGTGGCTTAGGTACCAATGTAATTGTAGCCTTGTAAAAACAGTTTGGAGGTGACACTTCTGCTTATTTTGTGTGGAATAGTTTGAGGACTACTGGTATGAGCTCTTCTTTGAATTTCTGATAGAAGTGAAAACATCTGTTCCTTCTTGTTGTTGTTAGAGAATTTTTGATGACTGCTTCTATTTCATTAGTGTTTATAGGTCTACTTAAATTACTCATCTGTTCTTAATGTAATTTTGGTAAGTGATATCTATCCAGTAAGTTGTCCATTTACTTTAAATTTTCAAATTTTCTGGGAACAGGTTTTCAAAATATGACCTGAAGATTCTCTGGATTTCTTCAGTGTCCGTTGTTATGTCCCCCTTTTCATTTCTGATTTTGTTAATTAGCATGCTCTGTCTCTCTGCCTTTTGGTTATTTTGGATTGACTTTTGCCTATCTTATTGATTTTCTCAAAGAACTAACTCTTTGTTTCATTGATGCTTGTTTTCTTTTCTTTTTTTTTTCTAGTTTATGGATTTCAGCCCTCTAATTATTTCCTGGCATCTACTGCTCCTGGCTGAGTTTGTTTCTTTCAGTTCTAGAGCTTTCAGTTGTGCTCTTTATATTTGTAAGAACAAAACACCTGGATGACCCTAACCCCGCCCCCTAACAAGCGGGTACTCACTCACCTGCCATGCCTTTCGACCTTTGCCCTACTGCGCATATGCAACCTTCCCTTTAAAAGGTCCTGCCCCACACCCCTCTCTCTCTTTCTCTTGGCTCCCCTAGGGTTGGCTGACTGCCCATCCCCCCTTCCCCCCCTCTCTGGTAAATAAACTCCACGTGGATTATTTATTCGTTGTTCCTTTCTATATTAGCAGCTGCAGCTTAAACAAAAGAATAACAATATTCTAGCGTGAGTATAATCTAGTTTCTTCCTGTGGGAACCTAGAGCCATGAACTTTCCTCTTAGCACTGCTTTAAAAGTGTCCCATAAGTTTGGGTATGTTGTGTCTTCTTTGCTGTGAATTCTAGGAAATTTTAAGTTCATTTGTATTTCTTCTTTGACCCAGGAGTTGTGTAATTGCACATTATTCAATTTCTATTAGCTTGCAGGATTTCTGAAATTTGTGTTGTTGAATTCTAACTTTAAACCATGGTAATATTATAGTATAGATGCTGTTATTCCAATTTTCAGTATCTGTTGAGGTTTACTATGTTGTGAAATATGAGTTCGATTTTAGAGAAGGTTCCATGTGGTGCTGAGACAAAGTTATGTTCTTTAGTATTCAGATAAGATGTTCTATAGATGTCTGTTAATCCAAATTTGGTGGTAACTTCTGATATTTCTTTGTTTCTTTGCTTAGTTTCCGTCTGAAAGTCCTGTTTAGTAGGGAGATGGGGTGGGAGTTGTGAGTCTCCTAATATATGTATGTGGTTTTTAGTGTATATTTGGATTTTTAGTAACCCAAAGTTTTGTGAAAGTAGGTGCAATTGTATCTGTTACATATATGTTCCTAACTGAGACTTCATATTGATGCATATTTCCTGTGATGAATATGGGATGACCTTCTATATCTCTTTTGATTAATTACAGTTTGAAGTCTAAATTTTTTCACTTGTAAAATTTATAATTCATTTGTTTTGAAATGTGTTATTAATCTAAATTAATTTTGCATTTTTTAGGTAAATAGAAATTTTTAAAAATGGATAATAATTTGCTATGTTTTCTAAAAATTATGTTAATAGTTTTTGGTTACATGATGTTAGACCCCCAGAAACTCAAGTATCCAGGGTCCCAGGCCATGTTTGCGGTCACCCCAATCACCAGTCGGATTTGAGAGCTTGCTGCAAACTGCACGAGGCTCTATTGTAATTTAACGAGCTAACCCCATGTTAGCTCGGGTCTTTTACCCACCCGCCATGGAGGATGGCTAGCAAAGACGGCTCCTATGGGCTCCCAAAAGATCTTATAGGGCAGCGTAAGGGGAGTGTCTAGGGGTACACACAGGCTTACGATTGGTGTGCCTCCAGCCTTGGAGGGCTTGCTCTGTGTTGATTGGTCAACTGGTTGTTATGGCCCATAGGCCCTCCCAGGGTGGTTGCTATGCTCTCTATGTCATTGCTGTGCACTTGTCCGTAAAGCACACCCAGAGCCGTAAAGCATAGCACCACCAGCTAAATTCTGATTGGCTCCTTGTCACTGGACAGGCATCTGACTTTCTAGTGTCTAAGGCAAGGTCATAGAAACACGTGTTCGGCCGTTATGGCTGCCGAAAGGGAAGCTGGTTCCTTCAATGACATGTTTAAAGAGGTTCCATTTAAATATTTCATATGACATTAAACACAATTTCACGATATAGCATTCTTCATGTTTTTCTTGTTTAAACACTGGATTAGTTATGGCCATACTTGTTTTTAATGATCATTTTATTGCTTTCTTTTTAATAAACTCTTTCAATGACTATGCATTAGTATGTATTAATTATAATTAATCATAGGAAGTCTATATATGATTTTTCATTTCTAACACTATATAATGTGCTTTGAAAGATGTTATTGATCTAAATTAACAATACAATTTCCAAGCAAATAGAACATTTTATGTGATTAATCTATTTGCTACAGTACACATTGGAGTCCTTTTATGTATAAGTTTCAATATTTTTTGCCTAATTCCAGACAGTCATATAAATAACTTCTTTCATTTCTTCCAGGTTTGTTTTGTTATCCAGTTAAGGAGTTGTTTCCAAAAGAGTGTACACAGGATACTCCTCAGGAGGAAATATTAGGCAAACAATATATGAAAGGCTCAACTCTTAAAGTTCATCAGAGAATATGTATTGGAATGAAACTTTACAGATATAAAGAATGTGGGAAGTCCTTCACCAATGGCTCAGATCTCAAAGTTCTTCAAAGAATAGATACTGGGATGAAACAATATAAATGTAATAAATGTGGAAAGTCCTTTATGAAAGGCTCAAATCTTAAAGTTCATGAAAGAATACATACTGGAAAGAAACCATATAAATGTAAAGAATGTGGAAAGTCTTTTACACAAGTCTCAACTCTTCAAGTTCATCAAAGAATACATACTGGAGAGAAACCTATAAATGTACAGAATGTGGGAAGTCCTTTACCAATGGCTCAGCTCTTAAAGTTCATCAAAGAATACATACTGGAGAGAAACCTTATAAATGTACAGAATGTGGGAAGTCCTTTACCAATGGTTCAGATCTTAAAGTTCATCAAAGAATACATAGTGGAGAGAAACCATATAAATGTAATGAATGTGGAAAGTCCTTTATGACAGGCTCAAAACTTCATGATTATCAGAGATTACATACTGGAGAAAAACTATATAAATGTAAAGAATGTGGAAAGTGCTTTACTACACCCTTAACACTTAAAGTTCATCAAAGAACACACACTGGAGAGAAAACTTACAATTGTAAAGTATGTGGCAAATCCTTTATCAAAGGCTCAAAACTTCAAGCTCATCAAAGATTACATAAAGGAGAGAAATGCTATGTGTAAAGAATGTGGAAAGTCATTTATCATACGCTCAAATTTTAAATTTCATCAAAGAATACACACATGCGAGAAACCTTACAATTTTCAAGTATGTGGCAAGTTCTTTATGAAAGGCTGAAATCTTGATGTTCATCAAAGAATACACACTGGACAAAACCTTAAAATTGTAAATATGTGGCAAATCTTTTAAACAGACCTCAACACTTCAAATTCTTCAAAAATTTCATACTGGATAGAAGCATTACAATTGAAATGCATGTGAAAAGTCCATTACTATGAGCACAATACTTAAATTTCATCTAAGAATACATATTAGAGAAAAGTTAGAAATATACAAATTGTGGCAAGTTGTGTACCTATGATTCACATCTTCATAGACACTACAATTTTGAGAAGTCAGAATCCTTAATATTTAATGAGTAAATTATATTCTTTCCTTTACACATTGATCATCTCTGCAATAACTCAATACATTCAGACATGAGAGAAATCCTATAAATGTGAAGCACATAGGAAATCATCTTCAGGGTGCTTAAATGTTAACAATCACCACAGAATCCAAACTAGAAGAATGCTATGAATTTTAAAAATGTGGCAGGTTTTATGGAGTGCTCAAGTAGTCAAACCTAAAAATTCATCACTATCAGAATCCTAACAAATGTACAGTGTTTTAAAAATTCTTAAAAGAATCTCAAAAATTAGAGCATGTCTGAAAATGCATGAAAGAGACCAACTCAATAAGGAATCACTGTCCCAATACTCATGCAAAAATAAGGTGCTTTATAATGTGAATATTGGAAGGAAACATTTAGCATGTGTTCAAGCTATACTCACAGTTAGATGAGTGACATTATTAATCCTTATAATCATTGTCATTTTAGGAGCATTCTATCAAGAAAAAAAATGGTTGTTCACAAAATGATTCGTGGAAAACATCCATTTTATACCAGTATAGAGTAATAAGTGTCAGGAATTGCAATACAAAATATTGCCAGAAAACATGACTTGAAATTACAGAACAAACAGCTTTAGAGAAATTGTAACAAACTGAATCATTATAAGTATATGTGGGGGATATGGCATGATTATATGAAGTCCTGAGTGGCTGTATGAGTGAACTTCAGCTGTTTATATGGGAAAAGTTAGATGTAAGACCAGACACTGAGACACTGAAAAAAAAATGCAAACTAACTGAAACCTAACTTCCACTCATTGATTGAGGATGTGAACATTACAAATCCTCCTGTGTTTTTGTGAGAATGTTAATATTTTATTGTAAATACTATATAGCCTACTTTGGTTTCTTCAGATAGTTAGGCATCACTAGTTGAAGGATATAGAGTCTGAAAGTACTGAGATGAGGCAAGAATGCCTACCTGCATAGCTTTAGATAATAATCCTGCCACTCAAATATCAACCATTCTGTACTAACTCTTTGAATGTATTTGCACGTAGGTATTACAGACACAGAGGTTCTGTGGTATGTTTGTTTCCATTCAGAGAGTTTGGAACAAAAGATCCCAGCATTTCTTTGGATCCCCTTTATATCCATGTATATTTTCTTTATTCTACACCACTCCACTTAAATGTGTAAATGGAGATGTACTGGAGAGGAATGCAATAGTCCAATTGTGCTAATTCAAAAAGAAATAAGATATTTGAGTGTTTACAATCAATTGTATTCACAATTTCTCACTAAGAAAGAAAACTTCCTGATTATTAAGTACTCATGAGTCTGAGGGTAGGATTTCACCAGAAAAATTTCCTAGACAGAAATGAAGAGCAACCATTGACAATTTTACCTAATCTTAGAATATGTGCTAGGAAAGACCAAAGTACTCACTAGTCAAGTAAATAAGCTGTGACTAATGTTCAAAACTGGAAAAAATGTCTCACTAACCCAGAAACTAATATTTCTTCAATATTTGATCTCATACTTTGTGCATGTACATGTCAATTTTTTGTCTCTTTTTAAACTTGACAGAAATGTAATTTTAATGAATAGATTCCATTATATTCATGCATATAATAAAACAATTTGTGTAAAGCAGAAAACTGTATACCATTTAAATCTGTCCCATCATTTGTATTTACAGGAAAAAATAATTTGTGTCCTATATAACTGAAGCATGCTAGATGATTACCCAGAAAGACTACTTAGAAATGTTTTTCGATAGTACATTGTGTATTAATCGTTCAGCCATATATGAAGGCAATTGCATAAGTCATTAAGCCATAACGGCTGCTTGAAGAAAATCTAGCTAAGCTGAGCCACATGATTGTTGCCCTGTCATTTTTGGTTTTGCAATTGGCATTTTGCATGTTTAGGGAACTAATAATATTAGTGCAATTGGCGATATTAGATTATTTGGAAATTTCTTATGAATCATTTATTCCTTTCCCCAGAAGTATTGATTTTATAATATTCCAGGAGGCATATTTCCCCTCCCAGTTTTAGGGAGAAAGCCTTCTAGTGGAATATTTTCCTTACAAATTGGAGGTTTTGACATACATACAGAGAAGACAAAGATCATTTTATGAGACTTGAAACATCTTTCCCAGTTCTTACTCAGGAACAAGATAATCAAAGCAAAAGAAAAGTGCTCAACACGTTTCAGTTGTCTAGAGTAGTTGGCTGCAGATCAGACTGTAAGCCTCTTCCCATTGGACAATCAGGCAACTATGTGGCATATAGATAACAAAGTTCAACTAGCTAAAGAACAGTGGCCTTACAGAGAGCCTGGTCCAAGATCAACTCCAAGGTATGGGAAAAAAATGAACAAATACGTTTAAACCTAGGTTTAGACTTTTCTACCGGAGGCGAAAATAAGGAAACATACATTTTTCTGATGGAAACTTTCTCTTTTACTTCATCTGAAAAAAATCAACTGAAAAATCTCTCTATCGCCACACAGCTGCATTGTTTCCATACAACTGCATATTTTCTATACATACTTATATCTCTTTCCTGCATAGCCTTGCCTCTCTACACACAGTCAACATCTCTTTTCTATACAGCTTAGCCTTTCTTGTCTCCACACCTTTACAAAGCACCACACAGTTACAGTTTTCCCCACAAAGCTACACTTCTTTCCTCACATTAGACTCTCTTATATATGTCTCTCTTCTATACTGATACATGTTTTCTACTTCTCTACCCACTGAGCAACATCATTTCACATTTTCTTTAACTTCTTCTTACATCTTCCACACTTCTCTATTCTCTCAAACTTTTCCTCCACACTCAGCTACATCTTCCCTACAGCACATTCCTGTCACCCATTTCTCAAGTCTCTCTGCACAGGTCTCTTGATTTCTCTGCACACATCTCCTTCTCTCTCTTGTATACAACTCTCTCACCACATACCTTTCTCTCTCCATTGTTCTCTGTTAAACCTAGATAGTCATCTTCTCCCAGTGGAAAATCTCTGAGGAAATGGGAGTAATATTTTCAGGGTCACTAATCATTTCCTCAGTAACCAATATATCGGAAACATGAAGAATCACGTTAATCCCATGCATGGAATGTAACACAGACCAGCCAATGAGCAAAATTTCATGTAGCTCTTACTATTCAGTTTTCCCAGACAGTGAGTGAAATTGAAATCTAGCACTTGATTATTGCATTTTTTCTCCCTCATATCAGTCTTAGGGAATTTAGTTTAAATACCTTAAATAGAATCATCCAAGTTCTCAGTAGCTGTACACTTTACCTTAAGCCCTGTGCTGCTGGAGGCTTGTCCTAATGCCAGCACTATTTTGCTATGTGGATTGTCAATTATTCAGAGCACAAAGATGTGTCTTTCTCTCCCTCTCCCTCTTTGTAATTTTGTCTCATCATGTTCCCAGGACAATGAATACATTTAAACTAATTTTTCCAACAAACTTAATTTTGTTTGCCATTTTGAGATAAAGTTTCAGTATGTAAGACAGGGTACCTACCTCAGACTTTTAAATTGCTCTTAAACTTGGCTCTTATTTACAATGTTTCTTCTATTCACTGAGTAATTTTGGAAGCTTATATATTTCCCATAAGAGAATGTATTATGAAGTGTGTCTCATCACAGTCCATAAAATGCTTCGTTTTAAAAGTTTGATGACAACCAGGCATTTAGCTAGACCAAGTCTTTTTTTGTAATGATACCTTTGTCATATATTATTTTTTAGGGTACATGTGTGTCTTGTTGTCAACCTAGTGGTTGAAATTTCCAACGAAATAACTCTCATAGTCCCCGTTTCTTACTGTTTTATTTTCTTTTGTTACCTTAGGGCAAATAAACAGCTTTGAGTTGCCATCACCAGACCAAAGCCTTGCCAGACCTTTCCAACAAATCATTACCTATTCTGGCACATTTCTTTTCCATGCAAATTTTGCAATATTGTTTGTCATATTTCATGAAAATTCTTCTGGGACATTGCTTGTGTTTGATTGACTGTCTTGGGGCAGGATTTGATTCTTTCCAAATCATGTTTCCTCAAGTAAGGACATGGTCCCTAAATTCATATTTATCTTTGAAAATGGGAATCAGTCTACCACAAGATCCAGCAATTCCACTGCTAGACATATACCCAAAAGAAGCACATTCATACAACAAGGACATCTGTTCAACTATGTTCATAGCAGCACAATTTGAAATAGCCAGAACCTGGAACCAGCCTAGATGACCATAACTGAAGAATGGATAGAGAAAATGTGGTACATTTACACAATGGAGTACTGCTCAGCACAAAAAAAAAAAAAACAATGGAATCTTTAAATTTGAAGGAAAGTGCACGGAACTCAAAGAAACCATTCTGAGCAATGTAATCCAATCACAAAAAGACAAACATAGTATGTACTCACTCATATGTGGATTTTAGACATAGAGTAAATCATTACCAACCTACAATCCACACTGCCAGAGACACTAGTAAACAACGAGGACCGTAAAAGAGACAAAATTGTCCCCTGGTGAAAAGAAAGGGTCATGATCTTCTGGGTAAATTGAGACCATGAGAAGAGGGAGGAGGGAGCTACAAGAATGACAATGGAAGAAAAGGAAGGAGGCAGAGGTCATGAGGAAGCAGAAAGTCTGAGTCAGGTATAGATTAGAAGAAAGGATATGTGACAGGTTGGGTTTTAGTAGGGGGGTATAGGGACAGAAGGGAGGGAGAAAGGAAATGGGATGTCATGTAATTCAATTTTGTCTCCAATTCAAATAAAAAATGAAAAAATTGCCCTGCTTACCTACCATCCTTCTCTCCTTTTATCTCACTCTCTGTGTGTTTCTATCTCTCTCCCTCTCTCTCTATCTTTCCTCTATCTCTTTTCTCTTGTTGTTCCTATCTGCAGGGCTGGTATTCCCCCCCTTTCTATTCTCCCTTTTATGATCTGTTTACCTAATAAAAACCGTAAGCTTGTACACTAAAAAAAATACTTGGCTTTGGTTTGATCTCATGATTTTTCTTCTGCTATGCCAACAAATTGATTTACATCAATATATGATTTGTGAGTTTGTATTTAGTTTCTAATACTTCCTGTTACAGTTTGTTCCTATCTTGTGTGCAGGATTAGTTTGAAGGCTGGGGGGGGGGGCTGAGATGGCCAGCTTCCAGGGTTCCTCTGGTAACCACCAATCAAATGTTCATGACTTTGTAATGTGGAATTACAGAATCCTGTAGTATCCTGGAATTCCAGTCATTCAGATTCAGAAAGATTATTATGGCACCAGGAATATGGTAAACAGAAACTTTGTCTAGATTTTGGGTAAATGTTTGTATATTGCCTTTGGGGATGGACAAGTTTCTCAACACCAGTAAACACTGAGAAAATAACACCTGAAATCTGAAAGGAAAGAATCCATTTTCCAGGAAGTGCTAAGGACATAAACTGCTAGCTTCAGTAAATGACATGGCAGCTTATGAACTCTCTGTAAGATCAAACCAAATAAATCAGCCAGCTTTCCAACAGAATCAGGAGAGAGGGAGACAAAGAGGTACAGAGAGCATGCACTAATTGTGGGAAGTAGGTATGAATAACATGCATTGTGTACATGTATGAAATTGTCTAGACCAGGTACAAGACAAAATATTTAGATTTCCTGAAACCAAGAAGTCAATTCCCTGACAGGTTATCTTATCTAAATTTGTGATTTCAGATCTTTATCTCTTATGTTTGCAGATACTTGAACCCAGGATATCATGCAGGGTAAGCAAGTGACCCCACCCAGCCTTAAACTGCCAGATGTTGCAAATGTCATTTTACATAAAGTAAAGCAGAGATATATTTTCACTTTTACAAACCAGGATGACATTTCCTAGTATTAAACTCACAAACACAAAACTGTGTCCAAAATTTGATTCAGAATATATTCTCTTGTGTTGCCAGAACTGGTCTGTTGCCCCAGACTGTTAAGAAACATTTCTCAAAAGCTGTAAAAGTGATTTTTGTACATGTTTAATAAGAGAATTTCCTAATGAGATTGACAAACAAGGGAAAGTGCCAAGAACCAGCTAGAAATATGAAGGGATTCCTCTAATATGACAACCAGATGAGATGGGAATGTTGGGAGAAACCAGAGCAGAAAGCATGAATCCACTCTCCTAAGCGCATAGGTGGATCTGGGTACTCTCGGCACAGCACAGCAGGGATAGGAAGGACTTGAGTTGTTAGCAGGTGACTAACTGGCTTGTCACAGCATGGAAAGCACACACATAAGTTATTTAGGCCACTGACAAAGGTTTCTGAGCCTTGCCTTCCCTTGCCTTGAAGTTCCATGACTTGCCTTGCCTTTCCTAAAGGAGATTCCATCTCCCCAATCAAATGTAAAGACACTGCATGCGTTTCCTTTCCTTGCCTTGCCTTGCCTTGTCTTCCCTAAATGACATTCTATCTCCCCAACTAAATTAAAAGAAAATACATGACTTGCCTTGCCTTGCCTTGCCTTGCTTTGCCTTGCCTTGCCTTACCTTGCATTTCCTTGCCTTGCCTTGCCTAAATGAGATTTTTTCTCCCCAACCAAATCTAAAGAAAATCCATGCCTTGCCTTGCCTTGCTTTGCCTTGCCTTGCCTTGCATTTCATTGCCTTGCCATGCCATAATGAGACTCTCTGTCCCCAACCAATAAGAAAGAATATTTATGCCTTGCCTTGCCTTTTCTTTCCTAAATGAGATTCTATCCCCCAACCAAATCTAAAGAAAAGCCATGCATTCCTTTGCCTTGCCTTGTCTTGACATTCTTGACCTGCGTTGCTAATGATATTTGTTGTCCCCACCAAATATAAAAAAAAATCCATGCCTTGTGGTTCTTTGCCTTGCCATTCCTTGCCTTGCCTTGCCTTGACTTTCCTAACAGAGATTCTATCTCCCCATCCAAATCTAAAGCATCCCATGCCTTCCCTTGCCTTGCCTTGGTTTAATGAGATTCTATCTCCCCAACCACATCTAAAGAAAATCCAAGCCGTTCCTTGCCTTTCCTTGCCTTGTCTTGCCTAAATGAGATTCTATCTCCCCATAAAATGTATAGAAAATACATGACGACGTTGCTTAAATTGCATTGTATTACCTTTCATAGCCTTGCCTTGCCTAAAGAGACTTTATCTCTCCAACCCAATCTAAAGAAAATCCATGACTTGCCTTGCCTTGCCTTGCCTTGCCTTGCATTTCCTTGCCTTGCCTT
Source organism: Cricetulus griseus (assembly GCF_003668045.3). Taxonomy (NCBI): domain Eukaryota; kingdom Metazoa; phylum Chordata; class Mammalia; order Rodentia; family Cricetidae; genus Cricetulus; species Cricetulus griseus. The sequence goes on from NW_023276859.1 coordinate 16,109, forward strand.
GCCTAAATGAGACTCTCTGCCCCAATCAATAAGAAAGAATATTCATGCCTTGCCTTGCATTGCATTGCATTGCCTTGCCGTGCTTTACCTAAAGGAGATTCTATCTACCCAAAAAAAACTAAGGAAATACCATGGCTTTCCATGCATTGCCTTGCCTTGTCTTGGGAAAATGCAATCTTTTTCCACAACGAAATCGAAAGAAATCCATGCAATGCCTTGCCTTGCCTTGCCTTGAATTTCCTTAACTTGCCTTTCCTAAATGAGACTCTCTGCCCCACCAATAAGAAAGAATATTCATGCATTGTGTTGCCTTGCCTTGCATTGCCTTCCTAAATGAGATTCTATCTCCCCAACCAAATCTAAAGAAACTCCATGCATTTCCTTGCCTTGCCTTGCCTTGTATTGCCTAAATGTGATTCTATCTCCCCAGCCAAATATAAAGACAATCTATGCCTTGTGGTGCCTTGCCTTCCCTTGCCTTGCCTTGCCTTGAATTTCCATGCTTTGCCTTGCATTTCCTAAAGGAGATTCCAGCTCTTCAATCAAATCTAAAGACACTGCATGCCTTTTCTTGCCTTGCCTTGCATTGTCTTGCCTAAATGATATTCTATCTATCCAACTAAATTAAAAGAAAATCCATGACTTGCCTTACTTTGCCTTGCCTTGCCTTGCCTTGCATTTCCATGCCTTGCCTTGCCATTCCTAAAGGAGATTCAATCTCCCCAATCAACTCTAAAGACGCTGCATGCCTTTCTTTGCCTTGCCTTGCCTTGTCTTGCCTAAATGATATTCTATCTCCCCAACTAAATTAAAAGAAAATCCATGACTTGCCTTACTTTGCCTTGCATTGCCTTGCCTTGCCTTTCGTTTCTTTGCCTTGCCTTGCCTTGCCTTGCCTAAATGAGATTTTTTCTCCCCAACCAAATCTAAAGAAAATCCATGCCTTGCCTTGCCTTGCCTTGCCTTGCCTTGCCTTGCATTTCATTGCCTTGCCATGCCAAAATGAGACTCTCTGTCCTCAACCAATAAGAAAGAATATTCATGCCTTGCCTTGCTTTGCCTTTTCTTGCCTAAATGACATTCTATGCCCCAACCAAATCTAAAGAAAATCCATGCATTCCCTTTCCTTGCCTTGTCTTGCCATTCTTGACCTGCGTTGCTAATGGTATTTGTTGTCCCAACCAAATATAAACAAAATCCAAGCCTTGTGGTTCTTTGCCTTGCCATTCCTTGCCTTGCCTTGCCATGACTTGCTTTGTGTTTCCTAACAAAGATTCTATCTCCCCTACCAAATCTAAAGAACCTCAGGCCTTCCCTTCCCTTGCCTTGCCTTGCCTTGCCTAGCCTTGCCTTGCCTTTCCTGCCTTGCCTTGCCTTGCCTTGTGTTTACTAACAGAGATTCTATCTCCCCAACCAAATCTAAAGAAAATCCATGCCTTGCCTTGGCTTGCCTTGCATTTCCTTGCCTTGTTTTGCCTAAATGAACTCTCTCTCCCCAAACAATAAGAAAGAATATTCATGCCTTGCCTTGCATTGACTTCCCTAAATGAGATTCTATCTCCCCAACCAAATATAAAGAAATTCTATGCCTTGTTGTGCCTTTACTTCCCTTGCCTTGCCTTGCCTTGCCTTACCTGTCTTCCCTTACCATATCTTGCCTTGCCTTTCCTAAAATAGGTTCTATCTCCCCAATTGAATCTGAAGAAACTCCATGCCTTTACTTGCTTGCCTTGCCTTGTCTTGCCTAAATTAAATTCTATATCCCCAACCAAATCTAAGGAATATCCATGCCTTGCCTTGCCTTACCTTGCCTCGCCTTGCCTTGCATTTTCTTGCCTTCCCTTGACTAAATGAGACTCTAACTCCCAAACAAATAAGAAAGAATATACATGCCTTGCCTTGCCATGCCTTGCATTGACTTGCCTACATGGGAATCTATCTCCCCATCCAAATCTAATGAAAATCCATGCCTTCCCTTGCCGTGGCTTGCCTTGAATTGCCTTGACTTGCCATGCCTTGCATTCCTAACCTAAATAAGGTTGTTTGTCTCCAACCAAATAAAAGGAAAATCCATGAATTGTGGTGCCTTGCCTTGCCTTGACTTGCCTTGCATTGCCTTGCCTTGCCTTGCCTTACCTAAAGGAAATTCTATCTACCCAAAAAACTAAGGAAAAACCATGGTTTTCCATGAATTGCCTTGCCTTGTCTTGGGAAAATGCAATCTTTTACCACAACCAAATCTAAAGAAATCCATGCATTGCCTTGCCTTGCCTTGCCTTGTCTTGCATTTCCTTACATTGTCTTTATATTTGGCTGGAGAGATAGAATCACTTTTAGGAAATACAAGGAAAGGTAAGGCAAGGAAATGCATGGATATTCTTTAGATTTGTTTGGGGAGATAGAATCTCATTTAGGCAAGGCAATGCAATGCAAGGCAAGGCAAGGCATGAATATTCTTTCTTATTGGTTGGGGCAGAGAGTCTCATTTAGGCAAGGCAAGGCAAGGAAATGCAAGGCAAGGCAAGGCAAGGCAAGTCATGGATTTTTTTAGATTGGGTTGGGAAGATAAAATGTCTTTAGGCAAGGCAAGACCATGCAATTTAAGCAACGTCATGTATTTTTATATAGATTTTTTTGGGGAGATAGAATCTCATTTAGGCAAGACAAGGCAAGGAAAGGCAAGGAAGGGCTTGGATTTTCTTTAGATGTGGTTGGGGAGATAGAATCTCAATAAGCCAAGGCATTCAAATCAAGGCAAGGCAAGGGAAGGCATGGGATGCTTTAGATTTGGATGGGGAGATAGAATCTCTGTTAGGAAAGTCAAGGCACGGCAAGGCAAGGAATGGCAAGGCAAAGAACCACAAGGCATGGATTTTGTTTATATTTGGTGGGGACAACAAATATCATTAGCAACGCATGTCAAGAATGGCAAGACAAGGCAAGGCAAAGGAAGGCATGGATTTTCTTTATATTTGGTTGGGGAGATAGAATCTCATTTAGGCAAGGCAATGCAATGCAATGCAAGGCAAGGCATGAATATTCATTCTTATTGGTTGGGGCCAGAGAGTCTCATTTAGGCAAGGCAAGGCAAAGCAAGGCATGGATTTCCATTAGATTTGGTTGGGAAGAAAAAATCTCATTTAGGCAAGGCAAGGCTAAGAAAGGAAAGGAAAGGCAATGCAATGTAAGGTCAGTCATGGATTTTCTATAGATTTTTTGGGGAAGATAGAGTCTCAATTAGGCAAGGCAAGGCAGGGAAATGCAAGACAAGGCAAGTCAAGGCAAAGCAAGTCAAGGCAAAGCAAGGCAAGTCATGGATTTTCTTTTAATTTAAATGGGAAGATAGAATGTCATTTAGGCAATACAAGGCAAGGCAAGGCAATGCAAGTCATGGACTTTCTTTTAATTTAGTTGGGGAGATAGAATGTCATTTAGGCAAGACAAGGCAAGGCAAGGCAAGGAAAGGCATCCAGTGTCTTTAGATTTAATTGGAGAGATGGAATCTCCTTTAGAAATGCAAGGCAAGGCATGGAAATTCAAGGCAAGGCAAGGAAAGGGAAGGCAAGGCACCACAAGGCATAGATTGTCTTTATATTTGGCTGGAGAGATAGAAAAACATTTAGGCAATACAAGGAAATGCAAGGCAAGGGAAGGCATGTATTTTCTTTAGATTTGTTTGGGGAGATAGAATCTCCTTTAGGAAGGCAATGCAAGGCAAGGCAACACAATGCATGAATATTCTTTCTTATTGGTGTGGACAGAGAGTCTCATTTAGAAAAGGCAAGTTAAGGAAATTCAAAGCAAGGCAAGGCAAGACAGTGCATGGATTTCTTTCGATTTCGTTATGGAAAAAGATTGCATTTTCCCAAGACAAGGCAAGGCAATGCATGGAAAGCCATGGTTTTTCCTTAGTTTTTTTGGGTAGATAGAATCTCCTTTAGGTAAAGCAAGGCAAGGCAAGGCAATGCAAGGCAAGTCAAGGCAAGGCAAGGCACCACAATACGTGGATTTTCTTTATATTTGTTTGGAGACAAATAATCTCATTTAGAGAAGGAAAGCAAGGCATGGCAAGACAAAGCAAGGCAAAGCAAGGCAGGGCATGGATTTTCTTTAGATTTGGGTGGGAGATAGATTCTCATTTAGGCAAGGCAATGCAAGGCATGGCAAGGCAAGGCATGTATATTGTTTCTTATTTGTTTTCGAGATAGAGTCTCATTTAGGCAAGGCAAGGCAATAAAATGCAAGGCAAGGCAAGGTAAGGCAAGGCAAGGCATGGATATTCCTTAGATTTGGCTGGGGATATAGAGTTTAATTTAGGCAAGACAAGTCAAGGCAAGGCAAGGAAAGCCATGGAGTTTCTTTTTTCTTCTTCTTCCTCTTCTTCTTCTTCTTCTTCTTCTTCTTATTATTATTATTATTATTATTATTATTACTATTATTATTATTATTATTAATGCAAGTTAGGGAACAGGCATGTTTCACATGTAATTCCTCTCTCCCTCTCCCTCTCCCTCCCCTCACCCCCATTCCTTCTCGCCCACATACAACCTACCCCCTACCCTCTCCACCCACCAATCCCCAGGCTGGGTAGGGCCCCCAACCGGGGCTCTACCAAGTCCACCAAATCTTCCTGTGCTGGGTCTAGGTCCCTCCCCATGTGTTCAGAGACAGAGTGCATCCCTTCAAGTGGGATGGGCTCTCAAAATCCCACACACACACCAGGGCAAAAGGCCAGTCCAAATCCAGAGGCTCCCGGAAGCACAGGGGACTCCCCATTGGCATCCATGATTAGCGGGCTGGATTAGTCCCATACTAGCCTCCCAAAAAGCGTCTGGGGTCCATGTGCTTTCCCTTTTTCAGGCCAACTGTTTCTGTGGGTTTCTCCAACCTGTTACAGACCCCTTTGTTCTTCATTCCTCCCTCTCTTCAACTAGATTCCAGATTTCAGCACAGTGTATTTCTGTGGATGTCGGCATGGAGTTTCTTTAGATTCGATTGGGGAGATCAAACCACTTTTAGGAAAGGCAAGGCAAGACATGGTAAGGCAGGTAAGGAAAGGCAAGGCAAGGGAAGGAAAGGCACAACAAGGCATAGATTTTCTTTATATTTGGTTGGGGAGATAGAATCTCTGTTAGGAAAGGTAAGGCAACCAAGGCAAAAATGGCAAGACAAAGAACCACAAGGCATGGATTTTGTTTATATATGGTGGGGACAACAAATATCATTAGTCAACGCAAGTAAAGAATGGCAAGACAAGGCCAGGCAAGGAAGGCATGGATTTTCTTTAGATTTGGTTGGGGAGATAGAATCTCATTTAGGCAAGGCAATGCAATGCAAGGAAAGGCAAGGCATGAATATTCTTTCTTAATGGTTGGGAAAGAGAGTCTCATTTAGGCAAGGCAAGGCAAGGAAATGCAAGGCAAGGCAAGGCAAGGCAAGTCATGGCTTTTCTTTAGATTGGGTTAGAGAGATAAAGTCTCTTTAGGCAAGGCAAGGCCATGCAATTTAAGCAACGTCATGTATTTTTATATAGCTTTTTGGGGAGATAGAATCTCATTTAGGCAAGACAAGGCAAGGAAAGGCAAGGAATGGCTTGGATTTTCTTTAGATGTGGTTGGGGAGATAGAATCTCATTAAGCCAAGGCATAAAGGCAAGGGAAAGCAAGGGAAGGCATGGGATGCTTTAGATTTGTTTGGGGAGATAGAATCTCTGTTAGGAAAGTCAAGGCAACCCAAGGCAAAAATGGCAAGGCAAAGAACCACAAGGCATGGATTTTGTTTATATTTGTTGGGGACAACAAATATCATTAGTCTATGTCGGTAAAGAATGGCAAGACAAGGCCAGGCAAGGAAGGCAAGGATTTTCTTTAGATTTGATTGGAAGATAGAATCACATTTCGGCAAGGCAATGCAATGCAAGGCAAGGCAAGGCATGAATATTCTTTCTTATTGGTTGGGGACAGAGAGTCTCATTTAGGCAAGGCAAGGCAAGGAAATGCAAGGCAAGGCATGTAGTTTTTTTCTTCTTCTTCTTCTTCTTATTATTATTATTATTATTATTATTATTATTATTATATTATTATTACCTAAAGGAGATAGAATCTCCTTTAGGTAAAGCACGGCAAGGCAAGGCAATGCAAGTCAAGTCAAGGCAAGGCAAGGCACCACAATATATGGATTTTCTTTATATTTCGTTGGAGACAAATAATCTCATTTATAGAAGGAATGCAAGACAAGGCAAGGCAAGGCATAGATTTTCTTTGATTTGCATGGGGCGATAGATTCTCATTTAGGCAAGGCAATGCTAGGCATGGCAAGGCAAGGCAAGGCACCACAATTCATGGATTTTCCTTTTATTTGGTTGGAGACAAACAATCTTAGTAAGGTTAGGAATGCAAGGCATGGCAAGGCAAGGCAATTCAAGGCAAGGCACGGCAAGGGAAGGCATGGATTTTCATTAGATTTGGATGGGGAGTTAGATTCCCATTTAGGCAAGTCAATGCAAGGCATGGCAAGGCAAGGCATGTATATTCTTTCTTATTTGTTTGGGAGTTAGAGTCTCATTTAGTCAAGGGAAGGCAAGAAAATGCAAGGCAAGGTAAGGCAAGGTAAGGCAAGGCAAGGCATGGATTTTCCTTAGATTTGGTTGGGGATATAGAATTTAATTCAGACAAGACAAGGCATGGCAAGCAAGTAAAGGCATGGAGTTTCTTCAGATTCAATTGGGGAGATAGAACCTATTTTAGGAAAGGCAAGGCAAGACATGGTAAGGCAAGACAGGTAAGGCAAGGCAAGGCAAGGGAAGTAAAGGCACAACAAGGCATAGAATTTCTTTATATTTGGTTGGGGAGATAAAATCTCATTTAGCGAAGTCAATGCAAGGCAAGGCATGAATATTCTTTCTTATTGTTTGGTGAGAGAGAGTTCATTTAGGCAAAGCAAGGCAAGGAAATGCAAGGCAAGCCAAGGCAAGGCATGGATTTTCTTTAGATTTGGTTGGGGAGATAGAATCTCTGTTAGTAAACACAAGGCAAGGCAAGGCAAGGCAATGCAAGGCAGGCAAGGCAAGGCAAGGCTAGGCAAGGCAAGGCAAGGCAAGGCAAGGCAAGGCAAGGTAAGGGAAGGCCTGGGATTCTTTAGATATTATAGGGGAGATAGAATCTTTGTTAGGAAACACAAAGCAAGTCATGGCAAGGCAAGACAAGGCAAAGCTCCAGAAGGCATGGATTTTCTTTAGATTTGGTTGGGGAGATAGAATCTCATTTAGAAAGGCAAAGCAATGCAAGGCAAGGCAAGGCATGAATATTCTGTCTTATTAGTTAGGGAGAGATAGTCTTATTTAGACAAGACAAAGCAAGGAAATGCAAGGCAAGGCAAGTCATGGATTTTCTTTAGATTGGGTTTGAGAGATAAATTCTCTTTAGGCAAGGCAAGGCTATGAAAGGTAATACAATGCAATTTAAGCAACGTCATGTATTTTCTATATATTTTTTGGGGAGATAGAATCTCATTAAGGCAAGACAAGGCATGGAAAGGCAAGCAACGGCTTGGATTTTCTTTAGATGTGGTTGGGGAGATAGAATCTCTGTTAGTAAACACAAGGCAAGGCAAGGCAAGGGAAGGCAAGGCAAGCGAAGGCATGGGATGCTATAGATTTGGATGGGGAGATAGAATCTCTGTTAGAAAAGTCAAGGCAAGGCAAGGCAAGGAATGGCAAGGCAAAGAACCACAAGGCATGGATTTTGTTTATATTTGGTGGGGACAACAAATATCATTAGCAACGAAGGTCAAGAATGGCAAGACAAGGCAAGGCAAGGGAATGCATGGATTTTCTTTAGATTTGGTTGGGGGATAGAATCTCATTTAGGCAAGAAAAGGCAAGGCAAGGCAAGGCATGAATATTCTTTCTTATTGGTTGGGGACAGAGAGTCTCATTATGGCATGGCAAGGCAATAAAATGCAAGGCAAAGCAAGGCAAGGCAAGGCAAGGCATGGATTTTCTTTAGATTTGGTTGGGGAGAAAAATCTCATTTAGGCAAGACAAGGCAAGGCAAGGCAAAGAAAGGAAATGCAAGGCAAGGCAATGCAAGGCAAAGTAAGGCAAGACATGGATTTTCTTTTAATTTATTTGGCGAGATAGAATGTCATTTAAGCAAGACAAGGCAAGGTAAGGCAAAGAAAGGCATGCAGGGTCTTTAGATTTGATTGGGGAGATTGAATCTCCTTTAGGAATGGCAAGGCAAGGCATGATAATGCAAGGCAAGGCAAGGCAAGGCAAGGCAAAATAAGGCAAGTCATGGATTTTCTTTTAATTTAGTTGTGGAGATAGAATATCATTTAGGCAAGACAATGCAAGGCAAGGCAAGAAAAGGCATGCAGTGTCTTTAGATTTGATTGGAGAGATGGAATCTCCTTTAGGAAATGCAAAGCAAAACATGGAAATTCAAGGCAAGGCAAGGCAAGGGAAGGCAAAGCACCACAAGGCATAGATTGTCTTTATATTTGGCTAGGTAGATAGAATTTCATTTAGGCAATACAAGAAAAGGCAAGGCAAGGAAATGCATGGATATCCTTTAGATTTGGTTGGGGAGATAGAATCTCCTTTAGGAAGGCAATGCAAGGCAAGGCAACACAATGCATGAATATTCTTTCTTATTGGTGTGGACAGAGAGTCTCATTTAGAAAAGGCAAGTTAAGGAAATTCAAAGCAAGGCAAGGCAAGACAGTGCATGGATTTCTTTCGATTTCGTTATGGAAAAAGATTGCATTTTCCCAAGACAAGGCAAGGCAATGCATGGAAAGCCATGGTATTTCCTTAGTTTTTTTTTGGGAAGATAGAATCTCCTTTAGGTAAAGCAAGGCAAGGCAAGGCAATGCAAGGCAAGGCACCACAACACATGGATTTTCTTTATATTTCGTTGGCGTCAAATAATCTCATTTAGAGAAGGAATGCAAGACAAGGCAAGGCAAGGCATGGATTTTCTGTCGATTGGATGGGGAGATAGATTCTCATTTAGGCAAGGCAATGCTACGCATGGCAAGGCAAGGCATGCATATTCTTTCTTATTTCTTTTCGAGATAGAGTCTCATTTAAGCAAAGCAAGGCAATAAAACGCAAGGCAAGGCAAGACAAGGCAAGGCAAGGATTTTCATTAGATTTGCTTGGGGATATAGAATTTAATTTAGGCAAGACAAGGCAAGGAAAGGCATGGAGATTATTATTATTATTATTAGTAGTAGTAGTAGTAGTAGTAGTAGTAGTAGTTTAAGTTAGGGAACAGGCTTGTTTCACATGTAATTCCTCTCTCCCTCTCCCTCTCCCTCCCCTCAACCCCATTCCTTCTCCCCCACCTCCAACTTACCCCCACCCTCACCACCCACCACTCCCCAGGCAGGGTAGGGCCCCCAACTGGGGCTCCACCAAGTCCACCAAATCTTCCTGTGCTGGGTCTAGGTCCCTCCCCATGTGTTCAGAGACAGAGTGCATCCCTTCAAGTGGGATGGGCTCTCAAAATCCCCACACACACAAGGGCAAAATGCTAGTCCACCTCCGGAGGCTCCCAGAAGCGCAGGAGACTCTCCATTGGCATCCATGATCAGGGGGCTGGATTAGTCCTGTACTGACCTCCCAAAGATTGTCTGGGGTCCATGTGCTTTCCCTTTTTCAGGCCAACTGTTTCTATGGGTATCTCCAACCTGGTACAGACCCCTTCGTTCTTCATTCCTCCCTCTCTTCAACTAGATTCCAGATTTCAGCTCAGTGTATTTCTGTGGATGTCGGCATGGAGTTTCTTTAGATTCGATTGGGGAGATCGAACCGCTTTTAGGAAAGGCAAGGCAAGACATGGTAAGGCAGGTAAGGAAAGGCAAGGCAAGGGAAGGAGTCACAACAAGGCATAGATTTTCTTTATATTTGGTTGGGGAGATAGAATCTCTGTTAGGAAAGGCAAGGCAAGCCAAGGCAAAAATGGCAAGGCAAAGAACCACAAGGCGTGGATTTTGTTTATATTTGGTGGGGACAACAAATATCATTAGTCAACACAAGTAAAGAATGGCAAGACAAGGCCAGGCAAGGAAGGCATGGATTTTCTTTAGATTTGGTTGGGGAGATAGAATCTCATTTAGGCAAGGCAATGCAATGCAAGGCAAGGCAAGGCATGAATATTCTTTCTTATTGGTTGGGGCAGAGAGTCTCATTTAGTCAAGGCAAGGCAAGGAAATGCAAGGCAAGGCAAGGCAAAGCAAGTCATGGATTTTCTTTAGATTGTGTTGGGGAGATAAAATCTCTTTAGGCAAGGCAAGGCCATGCAATTTAAGCAACGTCATGTATTTTTCTATAGATTTTTTGGGGGAGATAGAATCTCATTTAGGCAAGACAAGGCAAGGAACGGCTTGGATTTTCTTTAGATGTGGTTGGGGAGATAGAATCTCATTAAGCCAAGGCATAAAGGCAAGGCAAGGCAAGGGAAGGCATGGGATGCTTTAGATTTGTTTGGGGAGATAGAATCACATTAAGGCAAGGCAATGCAAAGCAAGGCAAGGCAAGGCATTAATATTCTTTCTTATTGGTTGGGGACAGAGAGTCTCATTTAGGCAAGGCAAGGCAAGGAAATGCAAGGCAAGGCAAGGCAAAGCAAGGCAAGGCAAGGCAAGTCAGGTATTTGCTTATAATTTAGTTGGGGAGATAGAATGTCATTTAGGCAAGACAAGACAAGGCAAGGCAAGGCAAGGAAAGGCATGCAGTGTCTTTAGATTTGATTGGGGAGATGGAATCTCCTTTGGGAAAGGCAAGGCAAGGCATGGAAATTCAAGGCAAGGCAAGGCAAGGGAAGGCAAGGCAAAACAAGGCATAGATTTTCCTTTTATTTGGCTAGGGAGATAGAACCACATTTAGGCAATACAAGGAAAGGCAAGGCAAGGAAATGCGTGGATTTTCTTTAGATTTGTTTGGGGAGATAGAATCTCATTTAGGAACGCAATGCAAGGCAAGGCAATGCAAGGCATGAATATTCTTTCTCATTGGTTGGGAACAGAGAGTCTCATTTAGGCAAGGCAAGGCAAAGAAATGCAAGGCAAGGCATGGCAAGTCTTGGATTTTCTTTAGATATGGTTGGGGAGTAAAATCTCATTTAGACATGGCAAGACAGGGCAAGGAAATACAATGAAATATAAGGACAGTCATGGATTTTGTATAGATTTTTGTGGAGACAGATTCTCATTTAGGCAAGACAAGGCTTGTCAGGGCAAGGGAAGGCATGGATTTTCATTACATTTGTGTGTGGTGTTAGAATCTGATTTAGGCAATGCAAGGGAAGGCAAGGCAAGGCAAAGGAATTCAAGGCAACAGAAGGCATAGATTTTCTTTATATTTGGTTGGGAAAATTAATCTCATTTAGGCAAGAAAAGGCAAGCAAAGGCAAGAAAAGGCATGGATGTTCTTTAGAATTGGTTGGGGAGATACAATCTCATTCAGGCAATGCAGGGCAAGGCAAGGCAAGCAGGCAGGAATGGGATTCTTTAGATTTGGTTGGAGACATAAATTCTCATTTAGACACGGCAAGACAGGGCAAGGAAAGACAATGAAATATAAGGACAGTCATGGATTTTCTATAGATTTTTTTGGGAGCTAGAATCTCATATAGGCACTACAAGGCTTGGCAGGGCAAGGGAAGGCATGGGTTTTCTTTAGATTTGTTTGGAGTGATGGAATCTCATTTAGGCAATGCAAGGCAAGGCAAGACAAGGCAAGGGAAGGTAAGGGAACAGAAGGCATAGGTTTTCCTTATATTTGGTTGGGGAGAATTAATCTCATTTAGGCAAGAAAAGGCAAGCCAAGTAAGGAAAGGCATGGATGTTCTTTAGATTTGGTTGCGGAGCTAGAATCTCATTCTGGCAATGCAGTGCATGGCAAGGCAAACAAGGCAAGGCATGGGATTCTTTAGATTTGATTGGGGAGATAGAATCTCTGTTAGGAAAGGCAAGCCAAGGCAAAGCAAGGCAAGGCAAAGAAAATCAAGGGAAGACAAGGCACCACAAGGCATAGATTTTCTTCTTATTTGGATGGGGAGAATTAATTTCGTTTAGGCAAGACAAGGCAAGGAAGAGAAGGAAAGGCAATGCAATGTAAGGACAGGCATGGATATTCTATAGATTTTTTGGATCATATAGAATCACATTCAGGCAAGACAAGGCTAGGCAAGGCAAGGCAAGGCATGGATATTCTTTAGATTTGGTTGGGGATAGAATATCTCCTTTACACAAGACAAGGCAAGCCAAGGTAAGGACAGGCATGGATGTTCTTTAGATTTGGTTGGGGAGATAGAATCTCATTCCGGTAATGCAGGGCAAGACAAGGCAAGCAAGGCAAGGCATGGTATTCTTTAGATTTGGGAGGGAGATAAAATCTCATTTAGACACGGCAACACAGTGCAAGGAAAGACAATGAAATATAAGGACAGTCATGGATTTTCTATAGATTTTTTTGAGGAGATAGAAACTCATTTAGGCAATGCAAGGCAAGGCAAGGCAAGGCAAGGCAAGGCAAGGCAACAGAAGGCATAGATTTTCTTTATATTTGTTAGGGGAGAATTAATATCATTTAGGCAAGAAAAGGCAAGCCAAGGCAAGGAAAGGCGTAGATGTTCTTTAGATATGTTTGGGGAGATTGAGTCTCATTCAGACAATGGAGGGCAAGGCAAGGCATGCAAGGCAAGGCATGGGATTCTTTAGATTCGGTTGGGAAGATAGTATCTCTGTTAGGAAATGCAATGCAAGGCAAGTATGGCAATGCATGGGATTATTTAGATTTGGCTGGGGAGATAGAATCTCAGTTAGGAAAGGCAAGGCAAAGCAAAGCAAGGCAAGGCAAGGCAAGGCAACGTATGGCAAGTGAAGGAAAGGCACCACAAGGCATAGATTTTCTTCATATTTGGTTGGGGGAATTAATCTCATTTAGCCAAGACAAGGCAAGGCAAGGCAAGGAAATGCTTAGACTTTCTTTAGATCTGGTTGGTGAGGTATAATCTTATTTAGGAAGGCAATGTAAGGCAAGGAAATGCAAGGCATGAATATTCTTTCTTATTGGTTGGGTAGAGAGAGTATCATTTTGGAAAGGCAAGGCAAGGAAATGCAAGGCAATGATATGCAAGGCAAGTTATGGATTTTCTGTAGATTTGGTTGGGGAATAAAACCTCATATTGGCAAGGCAAGGAAAGAGAAGGTAAGGCAATGCAATTTAAGTACAGTCATGGATATTCTATAGATTTTTGAGTAGATAGAATCACATTTAGGCAAGATAAGGCTAGGCAAGGCAAGGCAAAGCATGAATGTTCTTTAGATTCAGTTGGGGAGAGAGAATATCCTTTACGCAAGCCAAGGCAAGGAAAGGCATGGATATAGTATAGATTTGGTTGGGGAGATAGAATCTCTTTCAGGCAAGGCAAGGCAAGGAAAGGCAAGGCAAGCAAGGCAAGGCATGGGATTCTTTAGATTTGGTTGGGGAGATAGAATCTCTGTTAGGAAAGGCAAGGCAAGACAAGTTAATGCAAGGAAAGGAAAGGCAAAGCACCACAAGATATGGATTTTCTTCATATTTGGTTGGGGACAATGAATATCATTCAGGCAAGGAAAGCAAAGAAGGGCAAGGCAAGGCAAAGCAAGGCAAGGAAATGCATAGATTTTCTTTATTTTGGTTGGGGAGATACATTCTATATTTGGAAGGCAATGCAATGCAAGGCAAGGCAAGGCAAGGCATGAATATTCGTTCTTATTGTTTGGGAATAGAGAGCATCTTTTAGGCAATGCAAGGCACGGAAATCCAAGGCAAGGCATGGCAAGGCTTGGAATTTCTTTAGATTTGGTTGGGGAGATAAAATCTCATTTAGACACGGCAAGACAGGGCAAGGAAAGACAATGAAATCTAAGGACAGGCATGGATATTCTATAGATTTTTGGGGGAGATAGAATCTCATTTAGGCAAGACAAGGCTTGGCCGGGCAAGGAAAGGCAAGGCAACAGCAGGCATAGATTTTCTTTATGTTCGGTTCGGGAGAATTAATCTCCTTTAGGCAAGAAAAGGCAAGCTAAGGAAAGGAAAGGCATGGATGTTCTTTAGATTTGGTTGGGGAGATAGAATCTCATTCAGGCAATGCCGGCCATGCAAGGCAAGCAAGGCAAGGCATGTGATTCTTTAGATTTGTTTGGGAACATAAAATCTCATAAGACACGGCAAGACAGGGCAATAAATGACAATGAAATATAAGGACAGTCATGGAATTTGTATATATTTTTTGGGGAGATAGAATCTCATTTAGCCAACACAAGGCTTGGCAGGGCAAGGGAAGACATGGATTTTCTTTAGATTTGTTTGGGGTGATAGAATCTCATTTAGGCAAAGCAAGGCAAGGCAAGGGAAGGCAAGGCAACAGAAGGCATAGATTTTGTTTATATTTGGTTGGCAAGAATTAATCTCATTTAGGCAAGAAAAGGCAAGCCAAGGTAAGGAAAGTCATGGATGTTCTTTAGATTTGGTTGGGGAGATAGATTCTCATTCAGGTAAAGCAGGGCATGGCAAGGAAAGCAAGGCAAGGCATGGGATTCTTTAGATTTGGTTGGGGTGATAGAAACTCTGTTAGGAAAGGCAAGGAAAGGCAAGAAAGGCAAGGCATGGGAACTTTAGATTTTGTTGGGGAGATAGAATCTCTCTTAGGAAAGGCATGGCAAGGCAAGGCAAAGCAAGGTAAGGGAAGGCAAGACACCAAAAGGCATAAATTTTCTTCATATTTGGTAGGGGAGAATTAAACTCATTTAGGCAAGACAACGCAAGGCAAGGAAAGGAAATGATTAGACTTTCTTTAGATATGTTTGGTGAGATAGAATCTTAATTTGGAAGGCAACGCTAGGCAAGGCAATGCAAGGCAAGATATTCTTTCTTATTGGTTGGAGAGAGAGATTCTCATTTTGGAAAGGCAAGGCAAGGAAATGCAAGGCAAGGGTATGCAAGACAAGGTATGGATTTTCTGTAGATTTGGTTGGGGAATTAAACCTCATTTTGGCAAGGCAAGGAAAGAGAATGAAAGGCAATATAATGTAAGGACAGTCATGGATATTCTATACATTTTTGGAGGAGATAGAATCACATTTAGGCAAGACAAGTCTAGGCAAGGCAAGGTAAGGCATGGATATTCTTTAGATTAACTTGGGGAGAGAAAATCTCCTTTAAGCAAGACAAGACAACCCAAGGCAATGAAAGGCGTGGATATTGTTTAGATTTGGTTGGGAAGATAGAATCTCATTCAGGCAAGGCAAGGCAAGGCAAGGCATGCAAGGCATGCAAGGCAAGGCATGGGATTCTTTAGATTTTGTTGGGGAGATAGAATCTCTGTTAGGAAAGGAAAGGCAAGACAAGGTAATGCAAGGAAAGGAAAGGCAAGGCACCACAAAGCATGGATTTTCTTTATATTTGGTCAGACAAGGAAAGCAAAGAATGGCAAGTCAAGGCAAGACAAGGCAAGGAAATGCATAGATTTTCTTTATTTTGTTTGGGGAGATAGGTTCTCATTTAGGAAGGCAATGCAAGGCAAGGCAATGCAAGGCATGAATATTCGTTCTTATTGGTTGGGAACAGAGAGTCTCTTTTAGGCAAGGCAAGGCAAGGAAATCCAATGCAAGGCATGGCAAGGCTTAGATTTTCTTTAAAGTTTGTTGGGGAGATAAAATCTCATTTTCACACAGCAATGCAGGGCTAGGAAAGACAAAGAAAAAAGACAGTCATGGATTTACTATAGATTTTTGGGAGATATACTATCATTTAGGCAAGACAAGGCTTGGCAGGGCAAGGGAAGGCATGGATATTCTTTAGATTTGTTTGTGGTGATAAAATCACATTTAGGCAATGTAATGCAAGGCAAGGCAAGGCAAGGGAAGGGAAGGCAACAGAAGGCAGAGATTTTCTTTATATTTTGTTGGGGAGAATTAATCTCATTTAGGCAAGAAAAGGCAAGCCAAGCAAGGAAAGGCATGGACATTCTTTAGATTTGGTTGGGGAGATAGAATCTCATTCAGGCAATGCAGGGCAAGGCAAGGCAAGTAAGGCAAGGCATGGGATTCTTTAGATTTTGTTGGGGAGATAGAATCTCTGTTAGGAAAGGCAAGCCAAGGCAAGGCAAGGCATGGCAAGGCAAGGCAAAGCAAGGCAAAGGAAGACAAGGCACCACAAGGCATAGATTTTCTTCATATTTGGTTGGGGAGAATTAATCTCATTTAGGCAAGACAAGGCAAGGCAAGGAAATGCTTAGACTTTCTTTAGATATGGTTGGCATGATAGAATCTTATTTAGGAAGGCAATGCAAGGCAAGGAAATGAAAGGCATGAATATTCTTTCTTATTGGTTGGGGAGAGAGAATCTCATTTTGGAAAGGCAAGGTAAGGAAATGCAAGGCAAGGATATGCAAGGCAAGGTATGGATTTTCTTTAGATTTGGTTGGGGAATAAAACCTCATTTTGGCAAGGCAAGGAAAGAGAACGAAAGGCAATGCAATGTATGGACTGTCATGGATATTCTATAGATTTTTGGAGGAGATAGAATCACATTTAGGCACGACAAGGCTAGGCAAGGCAAGGCAACTCATGGATATTCTTTATATTCTTTTGGAGAGAGAGAATCTTCTTTTACGCAAGGTATAGCAAGGCAAGCAAGGCAAGGAAAGACAAGCAAGGTAAGGCATGGGATTATTTAGATTTGGTTGGGGAGACAGATTCTTTGTTAGGAAAGGAAAGGCAAGACAAGATAATGCAAGGAAAGGAAAGGCAAAGCACCACAAGACATGGATTTTCTTTATATTTGGTTGGGACAACGAATATCATTCTGGCAAGCAAAGCAAAGAATGGCAAGGCAAGGCAAGGCAAGGCAAGGAAATGCATTGATTATCTTTATTTTGTTTGGGGAGATAGATTCTCATATAGGAAGGCAAGGCAAGGCAAGGCAAGGAAATGCATAGATTTTCTTTTTTTGGTTAGGGAGATAAATTCCCATTTAGGGAGGCAATGCAAGGCAAGGCATGGAAAGGCAAGGGATGCATAGATTTTCTTTATTTGTTTGGGGAGATAGATTCTCATTTAGGAAGGCAACGCAAGGCATGAATAATTGTTCTTATTGGTTGGGAACAGAGAGTCTCTTTTAGACAAGGCAAGGCAAGGAAATCCAAGGCAAGGCATGGCAAGGCTTGGATTTTCTTTAGATTTTGTTGGGGACATAAAATCTCATTTAGACATGGCAAGGCAGGGCAAGGAAAGACAATGAAATATAAGGACAGTCATGGATTTTCTAAAGATTTTTTGGGGAGATAGAATCTCATTTAGGCAAGACAAGACTTGGCAGGGCAAGGGAAGGCATTGATTTTCTTTAGATTTGTTTGGGGTGATAGTATCTCATTTAGGCAATGCAAGGCAAGGCAAGAGAAGGCAAGGCAACAGAAGGCATAAATTTTCTTTATGTTTGGTTGGGGAGAGTTAATCTCATTTAGGCAAGAAAAGGCATGCCAAGGCAAGGAAAGGCATGGAAGTTCTTTAGAATTGATTGGGGAGATAGAATCTAATTCAGGCAATGCAGTGCAAGACAAGGCAAGCAAGGCAATGCATGGGATTCTTTTGATTTGGTTGGGGAGATAGAATCTCTGTTAAGAAAGGCAAGGCAAGGCAAGGCAAGGCAAGGCAAAGCAAGGCAAGGGAAGACAAGGCACCACAAGGTATAGAATTTCTTCATATTTGGTTGACAAGAATTAATCTCATTTAGGCAAGACAAGGCAAGGCAAGGTAAGGAAATGCTTAGACTTTCTTTACATATGCATGGCGAAATAGAATCTTATTTAGGAATGCAAAGCAAGGCAAGGCAATTCAAGGCATGAAGATTCTTTCTTATTGGTTGGAGAGATAATCTCATTTGGGAAAGGCAAGGCAAGAAAATGCACTGCAAGTATATGCAAGGCAAGGTATGGATTTTCTTTAGATTTGGTTGGGTAATAAAACCTAAATTTGGCAAGGCAAGGCAATACAAGGAAAGTCAATGCAATGTAAGGACAGTCATGGATATTCTATAGATTTTTGGAGGAGATGGAATCACATTTAAGCAAGACAAGGCTAGGCAAGGAAAGGAATGGAATGGATATTCTATAGTTTCGGTTGGGGAGAGTTAATCTCCTTTACACAAGACAAGGCAAGCCAAGGTAAGGAAAGGCATGTAAATTGTTTAGATTTGGTTGGGGAGATAGAATCTCATTCAGGCAAGGCACGGCAAGGAAAGGCATGGAGATTATTATTATTATTATTATTATTATTATTATTATTATTATTAGTTTAAGTTAGGGAACAGGCTTGTTTCACATGTAATTCCTCTCTCCCTCTCCCTCTCCCTCCCCTCAACCCCATTCCTTCTCCCCCACCTCCAACTTACCCCCACCCTCACCACCCACCACTCCCCAGGCAGGGTAGGGCCCCCAACTGGGGCTCCACCAAGTCCACCAAATCTTCCTGTGCTGGGTCTAGGTCCCTCCCCATGTGTTCAGAGACAGAGTGCATCCCTTCAAGTGGGATGGGCTCTCAAAATCCCCACACACACAAGGGCAAAATGCTAGTCCACCTCCGGAGGCTCCCAGAAGCGCAGGAGACTCTCCATTGGCATCCATGATCAGGGGGCTGGATTAGTCCTGTACTGACCTCCCAAAGATTGTCTGGGGTCCATGTGCTTTCCCTTTTTCAGGCCAACTGTTTCTATGGGTATCTCCAACCTGGTACAGACCCCTTCGTTCTTCATTCTTCCCTCTCTTCAACTAGATTCCAGATTTCAGCTCAGTGTATTTCTGTGGATGTCGGCATGGAGTTTCTTTAGATTCGATTGGGGAGATCGAACCGCTTTTAGGAAAGGCAAGGCAAGACATGGTAAGGCAGGTAAGGAAAGGCAAGGCAAGGGAAGGAAAGTCACAACAAGGCATAGATTTTCTTTATATTTGGTTGGGGAGATAGAATCTCTGTTAGGAAAGGCAAGGCAAGCCAAGGCAAAAATGGCAAGGCAAAGAACCACAAGGCGTGGATTTTGTTTATATTTGGTGGGGACAACAAATATCATTAGTCAACACAAGTAAAGAATGGCAAGACAAGGCCAGGCAAGGAAGGCATGGATTTTCTTTAGATTTGGTTGGGGAGATAGAATCTCATTTAGGCAAGGCAATGCAATGCAAGGCAAGGCAAGGCATGAATATTCTTTCTTATTGGTTGGGGCAGAGAGTCTCATTTAGTCAAGGCAAGGCAAGGAAATGCAAGGCAAGGCAAGGCAAAGCAAGTCATGGATTTTCTTTAGATTGTGTTGGGGAGATAAAATCTCTTTAGGCAAGGCAAGGCCATGCAATTTAAGCAACGTCATGTATTTTTCTATAGATTTTTTGGGGGAGATAGAATCTCATTTAGGCAAGACAAGGCAAGGAACGGCTTGGATTTTCTTTAGATGTGGTTGGGGAGATAGAATCTCATTAAGCCAAGGCATAAAGGCAAGGCAAGGCAAGGGAAGGCATGGGATGCTTTAGATTTGTTTGGGGAGATAGAATCACATTAAGGCAAGGCAATGCAAAGCAAGGCAAGGCAAGGCATTAATATTCTTTCTTATTGGTTGGGGACAGAGAGTCTCATTTAGGCAAGGCAAGGCAAGGAAATGCAAGGCAAGGCAAGGCAAAGCAAGGCAAGGCAAGGCAAGTCAGGTATTTGCTTATAATTTAGTTGGGGAGATAGAATGTCATTTAGGCAAGACAAGACAAGGCAAGGCAAGGCAAGGAAAGGCATGCAGTGTCTTTAGATTTGATTGGGGAGATGGAATCTCCTTTGGGAAAGGCAAGGCAAGGCATGGAAATTCAAGGCAAGGCAAGGCAAGGGAAGGCAAGGCAAAACAAGGCATAGATTTTCCTTTTATTTGGCTAGGGAGATAGAACCACATTTAGGCAATACAAGGAAAGGCAAGGCAAGGAAATGCGTGGATTTTCTTTAGATTTGTTTGGGGAGATAGAATCTCATTTAGGAACGCAATGCAAGGCAAGGCAATGCAAGGCATGAATATTCTTTCTCATTGGTTGGGAACAGAGAGTCTCATTTAGGCAAGGCAAGGCAAAGAAATGCAAGGCAAGGCATGGCAAGTCTTGGATTTTCTTTAGATATGGTTGGGGAGTAAAATCTCATTTAGACATGGCAAGACAGGGCAAGGAAATACAATGAAATATAAGGACAGTCATGGATTTTGTATAGATTTTTGTGGAGACAGATTCTCATTTAGGCAAGACAAGGCTTGTCAGGGCAAGGGAAGGCATGGATTTTCATTACATTTGTGTGTGGTGTTAGAATCTGATTTAGGCAATGCAAGGGAAGGCAAGGCAAGGCAAAGGAATTCAAGGCAACAGAAGGCATAGATTTTCTTTATATTTGGTTGGGAAAATTAATCTCATTTAGGCAAGAAAAGGCAAGCAAAGGCAAGAAAAGGCATGGATGTTCTTTAGAATTGGTTGGGGAGATACAATCTCATTCAGGCAATGCAGGGCAAGGCAAGGCAAGCAGGCAGGAATGGGATTCTTTAGATTTGGTTGGAGACATAAATTCTCATTTAGACACGGCAAGACAGGGCAAGGAAAGACAATGAAATATAAGGACAGTCATGGATTTTCTATAGATTTTTTTGGGAGCTAGAATCTCATATAGGCACTACAAGGCTTGGCAGGGCAAGGGAAGGCATGGGTTTTCTTTAGATTTGTTTGGAGTGATGGAATCTCATTTAGGCAATGCAAGGCAAGGCAAGACAAGGCAAGGGAAGGTAAGGGAACAGAAGGCATAGGTTTTCCTTATATTTGGTTGGGGAGAATTAATCTCATTTAGGCAAGAAAAGGCAAGCCAAGTAAGGAAAGGCATGGATGTTCTTTAGATTTGGTTGCGGAGCTAGAATCTCATTCTGGCAATGCAGTGCATGGCAAGGCAAACAAGGCAAGGCATGGGATTCTTTAGATTTGATTGGGGAGATAGAATCTCTGTTAGGAAAGGCAAGCCAAGGCAAAGCAAGGCAAGGCAAAGAAAATCAAGGGAAGACAAGGCACCACAAGGCATAGATTTTCTTCTTATTTGGATGGGGAGAATTAATTTCGTTTAGGCAAGACAAGGCAAGGAAGAGAAGGAAAGGCAATGCAATGTAAGGACAGGCATGGATATTCTATAGATTTTTTGGATCATATAGAATCACATTCAGGCAAGACAAGGCTAGGCAAGGCAAGGCAAGGCATGGATATTCTTTAGATTTGGTTGGGGATAGAATATCTCCTTTACACAAGACAAGGCAAGCCAAGGTAAGGACAGGCATGGATGTTCTTTAGATTTGGTTGGGGAGATAGAATCTCATTCCGGTAATGCAGGGCAAGACAAGGCAAGCAAGGCAAGGCATGGTATTCTTTAGATTTGGGAGGGAGATAAAATCTCATTTAGACACGGCAACACAGTGCAAGGAAAGACAATGAAATATAAGGACAGTCATGGATTTTCTATAGATTTTTTTGAGGAGATAGAAACTCATTTAGGCAATGCAAGGCAAGGCAAGGCAAGGCAAGGCAAGGCAAGGCAACAGAAGGCATAGATTTTCTTTATATTTGTTAGGGGAGAATTAATATCATTTAGGCAAGAAAAGGCAAGCCAAGGCAAGGAAAGGCGTAGATGTTCTTTAGATATGTTTGGGGAGATTGAGTCTCATTCAGACAATGGAGGGCAAGGCAAGGCATGCAAGGCAAGGCATGGGATTCTTTAGATTCGGTTGGGAAGATAGTATCTCTGTTAGGAAATGCAATGCAAGGCAAGTATGGCAATGCATGGGATTATTTAGATTTGGCTGGGGAGATAGAATCTCAGTTAGGAAAGGCAAGGCAAAGCAAAGCAAGGCAAGGCAAGGCAAGGCAACGTATGGCAAGTGAAGGAAAGGCACCACAAGGCATAGATTTTCTTCATATTTGGTTGGGGGAATTAATCTCATTTAGCCAAGACAAGGCAAGGCAAGGCAAGGAAATGCTTAGACTTTCTTTAGATCTGGTTGGTGAGGTATAATCTTATTTAGGAAGGCAATGTAAGGCAAGGAAATGCAAGGCATGAATATTCTTTCTTATTGGTTGGGTAGAGAGAGTATCATTTTGGAAAGGCAAGGCAAGGAAATGCAAGGCAATGATATGCAAGGCAAGTTATGGATTTTCTGTAGATTTGGTTGGGGAATAAAACCTCATATTGGCAAGGCAAGGAAAGAGAAGGTAAGGCAATGCAATTTAAGTACAGTCATGGATATTCTATAGATTTTTGAGTAGATAGAATCACATTTAGGCAAGATAAGGCTAGGCAAGGCAAGGCAAAGCATGAATGTTCTTTAGATTCAGTTGGGGAGAGAGAATATCCTTTACGCAAGCCAAGGCAAGGAAAGGCATGGATATAGTATAGATTTGGTTGGGGAGATAGAATCTCTTTCAGGCAAGGCAAGGCAAGGAAAGGCAAGGCAAGCAAGGCAAGGCATGGGATTCTTTAGATTTGGTTGGGGAGATAGAATCTCTGTTAGGAAAGGCAAGGCAAGACAAGTTAATGCAAGGAAAGGAAAGGCAAAGCACCACAAGATATGGATTTTCTTCATATTTGGTTGGGGACAATGAATATCATTCAGGCAAGGAAAGCAAAGAAGGGCAAGGCAAGGCAAAGCAAGGCAAGGAAATGCATAGATTTTCTTTATTTTGGTTGGGGAGATACATTCTATATTTGGAAGGCAATGCAATGCAAGGCAAGGCAAGGCAAGGCATGAATATTCGTTCTTATTGTTTGGGAATAGAGAGCATCTTTTAGGCAATGCAAGGCACGGAAATCCAAGGCAAGGCATGGCAAGGCTTGGAATTTCTTTAGATTTGGTTGGGGAGATAAAATCTCATTTAGACACGGCAAGACAGGGCAAGGAAAGACAATGAAATCTAAGGACAGGCATGGATATTCTATAGATTTTTGGGGGAGATAGAATCTCATTTAGGCAAGACAAGGCTTGGCCGGGCAAGGAAAGGCAAGGCAACAGCAGGCATAGATTTTCTTTATGTTCGGTTCGGGAGAATTAATCTCCTTTAGGCAAGAAAAGGCAAGCTAAGGAAAGGAAAGGCATGGATGTTCTTTAGATTTGGTTGGGGAGATAGAATCTCATTCAGGCAATGCCGGCCATGCAAGGCAAGCAAGGCAAGGCATGTGATTCTTTAGATTTGTTTGGGAACATAAAATCTCATAAGACACGGCAAGACAGGGCAATAAATGACAATGAAATATAAGGACAGTCATGGAATTTGTATATATTTTTTGGGGAGATAGAATCTCATTTAGCCAACACAAGGCTTGGCAGGGCAAGGGAAGACATGGATTTTCTTTAGATTTGTTTGGGGTGATAGAATCTCATTTAGGCAAAGCAAGGCAAGGCAAGGGAAGGCAAGGCAACAGAAGGCATAGATTTTGTTTATATTTGGTTGGCAAGAATTAATCTCATTTAGGCAAGAAAAGGCAAGCCAAGGTAAGGAAAGTCATGGATGTTCTTTAGATTTGGTTGGGGAGATAGATTCTCATTCAGGTAAAGCAGGGCATGGCAAGGAAAGCAAGGCAAGGCATGGGATTCTTTAGATTTGGTTGGGGTGATAGAAACTCTGTTAGGAAAGGCAAGGAAAGGCAAGAAAGGCAAGGCATGGGAACTTTAGATTTTGTTGGGGAGATAGAATCTCTCTTAGGAAAGGCATGGCAAGGCAAGGCAAAGCAAGGTAAGGGAAGGCAAGACACCAAAAGGCATAAATTTTCTTCATATTTGGTAGGGGAGAATTAAACTCATTTAGGCAAGACAACGCAAGGCAAGGAAAGGAAATGATTAGACTTTCTTTAGATATGTTTGGTGAGATAGAATCTTAATTTGGAAGGCAACGCTAGGCAAGGCAATGCAAGGCAAGATATTCTTTCTTATTGGTTGGAGAGAGAGATTCTCATTTTGGAAAGGCAAGGCAAGGAAATGCAAGGCAAGGGTATGCAAGACAAGGTATGGATTTTCTGTAGATTTGGTTGGGGAATTAAACCTCATTTTGGCAAGGCAAGGAAAGAGAATGAAAGGCAATATAATGTAAGGACAGTCATGGATATTCTATACATTTTTGGAGGAGATAGAATCACATTTAGGCAAGACAAGTCTAGGCAAGGCAAGGTAAGGCATGGATATTCTTTAGATTAACTTGGGGAGAGAAAATCTCCTTTAAGCAAGACAAGACAACCCAAGGCAATGAAAGGCGTGGATATTGTTTAGATTTGGTTGGGAAGATAGAATCTCATTCAGGCAAGGCAAGGCAAGGCAAGGCATGCAAGGCATGCAAGGCAAGGCATGGGATTCTTTAGATTTTGTTGGGGAGATAGAATCTCTGTTAGGAAAGGAAAGGCAAGACAAGGTAATGCAAGGAAAGGAAAGGCAAGGCACCACAAAGCATGGATTTTCTTTATATTTGGTCAGACAAGGAAAGCAAAGAATGGCAAGTCAAGGCAAGACAAGGCAAGGAAATGCATAGATTTTCTTTATTTTGTTTGGGGAGATAGGTTCTCATTTAGGAAGGCAATGCAAGGCAAGGCAATGCAAGGCATGAATATTCGTTCTTATTGGTTGGGAACAGAGAGTCTCTTTTAGGCAAGGCAAGGCAAGGAAATCCAATGCAAGGCATGGCAAGGCTTAGATTTTCTTTAAAGTTTGTTGGGGAGATAAAATCTCATTTTCACACAGCAATGCAGGGCTAGGAAAGACAAAGAAAAAAGACAGTCATGGATTTACTATAGATTTTTGGGAGATATACTATCATTTAGGCAAGACAAGGCTTGGCAGGGCAAGGGAAGGCATGGATATTCTTTAGATTTGTTTGTGGTGATAAAATCACATTTAGGCAATGTAATGCAAGGCAAGGCAAGGCAAGGGAAGGGAAGGCAACAGAAGGCAGAGATTTTCTTTATATTTTGTTGGGGAGAATTAATCTCATTTAGGCAAGAAAAGGCAAGCCAAGCAAGGAAAGGCATGGACATTCTTTAGATTTGGTTGGGGAGATAGAATCTCATTCAGGCAATGCAGGGCAAGGCAAGGCAAGTAAGGCAAGGCATGGGATTCTTTAGATTTTGTTGGGGAGATAGAATCTCTGTTAGGAAAGGCAAGCCAAGGCAAGGCAAGGCATGGCAAGGCAAGGCAAAGCAAGGCAAAGGAAGACAAGGCACCACAAGGCATAGATTTTCTTCATATTTGGTTGGGGAGAATTAATCTCATTTAGGCAAGACAAGGCAAGGCAAGGAAATGCTTAGACTTTCTTTAGATATGGTTGGCATGATAGAATCTTATTTAGGAAGGCAATGCAAGGCAAGGAAATGAAAGGCATGAATATTCTTTCTTATTGGTTGGGGAGAGAGAATCTCATTTTGGAAAGGCAAGGTAAGGAAATGCAAGGCAAGGATATGCAAGGCAAGGTATGGATTTTCTTTAGATTTGGTTGGGGAATAAAACCTCATTTTGGCAAGGCAAGGAAAGAGAACGAAAGGCAATGCAATGTATGGACTGTCATGGATATTCTATAGATTTTTGGAGGAGATAGAATCACATTTAGGCACGACAAGGCTAGGCAAGGCAAGGCAACTCATGGATATTCTTTATATTCTTTTGGAGAGAGAGAATCTTCTTTTACGCAAGGTATAGCAAGGCAAGCAAGGCAAGGAAAGACAAGCAAGGTAAGGCATGGGATTATTTAGATTTGGTTGGGGAGACAGATTCTTTGTTAGGAAAGGAAAGGCAAGACAAGATAATGCAAGGAAAGGAAAGGCAAAGCACCACAAGACATGGATTTTCTTTATATTTGGTTGGGACAACGAATATCATTCTGGCAAGCAAAGCAAAGAATGGCAAGGCAAGGCAAGGCAAGGCAAGGAAATGCATTGATTATCTTTATTTTGTTTGGGGAGATAGATTCTCATATAGGAAGGCAAGGCAAGGCAAGGCAAGGAAATGCATAGATTTTCTTTTTTTGGTTAGGGAGATAAATTCCCATTTAGGGAGGCAATGCAAGGCAAGGCATGGAAAGGCAAGGGATGCATAGATTTTCTTTATTTGTTTGGGGAGATAGATTCTCATTTAGGAAGGCAACGCAAGGCATGAATAATTGTTCTTATTGGTTGGGAACAGAGAGTCTCTTTTAGACAAGGCAAGGCAAGGAAATCCAAGGCAAGGCATGGCAAGGCTTGGATTTTCTTTAGATTTTGTTGGGGACATAAAATCTCATTTAGACATGGCAAGGCAGGGCAAGGAAAGACAATGAAATATAAGGACAGTCATGGATTTTCTAAAGATTTTTTGGGGAGATAGAATCTCATTTAGGCAAGACAAGACTTGGCAGGGCAAGGGAAGGCATTGATTTTCTTTAGATTTGTTTGGGGTGATAGTATCTCATTTAGGCAATGCAAGGCAAGGCAAGAGAAGGCAAGGCAACAGAAGGCATAAATTTTCTTTATGTTTGGTTGGGGAGAGTTAATCTCATTTAGGCAAGAAAAGGCATGCCAAGGCAAGGAAAGGCATGGAAGTTCTTTAGAATTGATTGGGGAGATAGAATCTAATTCAGGCAATGCAGTGCAAGACAAGGCAAGCAAGGCAATGCATGGGATTCTTTTGATTTGGTTGGGGAGATAGAATCTCTGTTAAGAAAGGCAAGGCAAGGCAAGGCAAGGCAAGGCAAAGCAAGGCAAGGGAAGACAAGGCACCACAAGGTATAGAATTTCTTCATATTTGGTTGACAAGAATTAATCTCATTTAGGCAAGACAAGGCAAGGCAAGGTAAGGAAATGCTTAGACTTTCTTTACATATGCATGGCGAAATAGAATCTTATTTAGGAATGCAAAGCAAGGCAAGGCAATTCAAGGCATGAAGATTCTTTCTTATTGGTTGGAGAGATAATCTCATTTGGGAAAGGCAAGGCAAGAAAATGCACTGCAAGTATATGCAAGGCAAGGTATGGATTTTCTTTAGATTTGGTTGGGTAATAAAACCTAAATTTGGCAAGGCAAGGCAATACAAGGAAAGTCAATGCAATGTAAGGACAGTCATGGATATTCTATAGATTTTTGGAGGAGATGGAATCACATTTAAGCAAGACAAGGCTAGGCAAGGAAAGGAATGGAATGGATATTCTATAGTTTCGGTTGGGGAGAGTTAATCTCCTTTACACAAGACAAGGCAAGCCAAGGTAAGGAAAGGCATGTAAATTGTTTAGATTTGGTTGGGGAGATAGAATCTCATTCAGGCAAGGCACGGCAAGGCAACACAAGCAAGGCAAGGCATGGTATTCTTTAGATTTGGTTGGGAAGATAAAATCTCATTTAGACACGGCAAGACAGGGCAAGGAAAGACAAGACAAGGACAGTCATGGATTTTCTTTAGATTTTTGGGGAGATAGATTCTCATTTAGGCAAGACAATGTTTTGCAGGGTAAGGGAAGGCATGGATTTTCTTTAGATTTGTTTGGGGTGATAGAATCTCATTTAGGCAATGCAAGGCAAGGCAAGACAAGGCAAGGAAAGGCAAGGCAGCAGAAGGCATAGATTTTCTTTATATTTGGTTGGGGAGAATTAATCTCATTAAGGCAAGAAAAGGCAAGCCAAGTGAGGAAAGGCATGGATGTTCTTTAGATTTGGTTGGGAAGATAGAATCTCATTCAGGCAATGCAGGGCATGGCAAGGCAAGCAAGGCAAGGCATGGGATTCTTTAGATTTGGTTGGGGAGATAGAATCTCTGTTAGGAAAGGCAAGCCAAGGCAAGGCAAGGCAAGGCAAAGAAAATCAAGGGAAGACAAGGCACCACAAGGCATAGATTTTCTTCATATTTGGTTGGGGAGAATTAATTTCGTTTAGGCAAGACAAGGCAAGCAAGAGAAGGAAAGGCAATGCAATGTAAGGACAGTCATGGATATTTATAGATTTTTGGAGGAGATAGAATCACATTTAGGCAAGACAAGGCTAGGCAAGGCAAGGCAAGGCATGGATATTCTTTAGATTTGGTTGGGGAGAGAGAATCTCCTTTAGGCAAGAAAAGGCAAGCCAAGGCAAGGAAATGCATGGATGTTCTTTAGATTTGGTTGGGTAGATAGAATCTCATTCAGGCAATGAAGGGCAAGGCAAGGCAAGCAAGGCAAGCCATGGGATTCTTTAGATTTGGTTGGGGAGATAAAATCTCATTTAGACACAGCAAGACAGGGCAAGGAAAGACAATGAAATATAAGGACAGTCATGGATTTTCTATAGATTTTTAGGGGAGATAGAATCTCATTTATGCAAGACAAGGTTTGGCAGGGCAAGGGAAGGCAAGGCATCAGAAGGCATAGATTTTCTTTATATTTGGTTGGGGACCATTAATCTCATTTAGGCAAGACAAGGCAAGGCAAGGCAAGGAAATGCTTAGATTTTCTTTAGATATGGTTGGCAAGATAGAATCTTATTTAGGAAGGCAATGCAAGGCAAGGCAATGCAAGGCCTGAATATTCTTTCTTATTGGTTGGGGAGAGAGAGTCTCATTTTGGAAAGGCAAGGCAAGGAAATGCAAGTGAAGGATATGCAAGGCAAGGTATGGAATTCCTTTAGATTTGGTTGGGGAACAAAACTCATTTTGGCAAGGGAGGCGAGAGAAGGAAAGGCGATGCAATGTAAGGACAGTCATGGATATTCTACAGATTTTGGAGCATATAGAATCACATTTAGGCATGACAAGGCTAGGCAAGGCAAGGCAAGGCATGGATATTCTTTAGATTCGGCTGGGGAGATAGAATCTCATTCAGGCAAGGCAAGGCAAGGCAAGCAAGGCAAGGCATGGGATTCTTCAGATTTGGTTGGGGAGATAGAATCTCTTTAGGAAAGGAAAGGCAACACAAGCTAATGCAAGGAAAGGAAAGGCAAAGCACCACAAGACATGGATTTATTTTCTATTTGGTTGGAGACAACGAATATCATTCAGGGAAGGAAAGCAAAGAATGGCAAGTCATGGCAAGACAAAGGCAAGGAAATGCATAGATTTTCTTTATTTTGTTTGGGGAGATAGATTCTCATTTAGGAAGGAAATGTAAGGCAAGGCAATGCAAGGCATGAATATTCGTTCTTATTGGTTGGGAACAGAAATCTCTTTTAGGCAAGGCAAGGCAAGGAAATCCAAGGTAAGGCATGGCAAGGCTTGCATTTTCTTTAGAATTTGTTGGGGAGATAAAAGCTCATTTAGACACTGCAAGACAGGGTAAGGAAAGACAATGAAAGATATGGACAGTCATGGATTTTCTATAGATTTTTGGGGGAGATAGAACCTCATTACGCAAGACAAGACTTGGCAGGGCAAGGGAAGGCATGGATTTTCTTTAGATTTGTTTGGGGAGATAGATTCTCATTTAGGCAATGCAAGGCAAGGCAAGACAAGGCAAGGGAAGGCAAGGCAACAGAAGGCATAGATTTTCTTTATATTTGGTTGGGGAGAATTAATCTCATTTAGGCAAGAAAAGGCAAGCCAAGTAAGGAAAGGCATGGATGTTCCTTAGATTTGGTTTGAGAGATAGAATCTCATTCAGGCAATGCAGGGCAAGGCAAGGCAAGCAAGGCAAGGCATGGGATTCTTTAGACTTGGTTGGAGAGATAGAATCTCTGTTAGGAAAGGCAAGCCAAGGTAAGGCAAGGCAAGGTAAAGAAAATCAAGGGAATACAAGGCACCACAAGGCATAGATTTTCTTCATATTTGGTTGGGGAGAATTAATTTCGTTTAGGCAAGACAAGGCAAGCAAGAGAAGGAAAGTCAATGCAATGTAAGGACTGTCATGGATATTCTATAGATTTTTGGAGGAGATAGAATCACTTTAGGCAGGCAAGAAGGCAAGGCAAGGCAAGGCAAGCCATGGGATTCTTTAGATTTGGTTGGGGTGATAAAATCTCATTTAGACACAGCAAGACAGGGCTAGGAAAGATAATGAAATATAAGGACAGTCATGGATTTTCTATAGATTTTTAGGGGAGATAGAATCTCATTTATGCAAGACAAGGTTTGGCAGGGCAAGGGAAGGCAAGGCATCAGAAGGCATAGATTTTCTTTATATTTGGTTGGGGAGAATTAATCTCATTTAAGCAAGAAAAGTCAAGCCAAGGCAAAGAAAGGCATGGATGTTCTTTAGATTTGGTTTGGGAGATAGAATATCATTCAGGCAAGGCAAGGCAAGCAAGGCAAGGCATGGGATTCTTTAGATTTGGTTGGGGAGACAGAATCTCTGTTAGGAAAGGCAAGGCAAGGCAACCAAGGCAAGGTATGGGATTCTTTAGATTTTCTTGGGGAAATAGAATCTCTGTTAGGAAAGTCAAGGCAAGGCAAGGCAAAGCAAGGCAAAGGAAGTCAATGCACCACAAGGCATGGATTTTCTTCATATTTGGTTGGGGACCATTAATCTCATTTAGGCAAGACAAGGCAAGGCAAGGCAAGGCAAGGAAATGCTTAGATTTTCTTTAGATATGGTTGGCAAGATAGAATCTTATTTAGGAAGGCAATGCAAGGCAAGGCAATGAAAGGAATGAATATTCTTTCTTATTGGTAGGGGAGAGAGAGTCTCATTTTGGAAAGGCAAGGCAAGGAAATGAAAGGCAAGGATATGCAGGCAAGGTATGGATTTTCTTTAGATTTGGTTGGGGAACAAAAACTCATTTTGGCAAGGGAGGCAAGAGAAGGAAACGCAATGCAATGTAAGTACAGTCATGGATATTCTATAGATTTTTGGAGCATATAGAATCACATTTAGTCAAGACAAGGCTAGGCAAGGCAAGGCAAGGCATGGATATTGTTTAGATTTGGTTGGGGTGATAGAATCTCATTCAGGCAAGGCATGGCAAGGCAAGGCAAGGCAAGGCAGGCAAGCAAGGCAAGGCATGGGAGTCTTTAGATTTGGTTGGGGAGATAGAATCTCTCTTAGGAAAGGAAAGTCAAGACAAGCTAATGCAAGGAAAGGAAAGGCAAAGCACCACAAGACAAGGATTTTCTTTATATTTGTCTGGGGACAACGAATATCATTCAGGCAAGGAAAGCAAAGAATGGCAAGGCAAGGCAAGGCAAGGCAAGGCAAGGCAAGGAAATGCATAGATTTTCTTTATTTTGGTTGGGGAGATAGATTGTCATTTAGGAAGGCAATGCAAGGCAAGGCAATGCAAGGCATGAATATTCGTTCTTATTTGTTGGGAACAGAAGTCTCTTTTAGGCAAGGAAATGAAATCCAAGGCAAGGCATGGCAAGGATTGCATTTTCTTTAGAATTCGTTGGGGAGATAAAATCTCATTTAGACACCGCAAACAGGGCAAGGAACGACAAGACAAGGACAGTCATGGATTTTCTATAGATTTTTGGGAGAGATAGTATCTCATTTAGGCAAGACAAGGCTTGGCAGGGCAAGGGAAGGCATGGGTTTTCTTTAGATTTGTTTGGAGTGATGGAATCTCATTTAGGCAATGCAAGGCAAGGCAAGACAAGGCAAGGGAAGGTAAGGGAACAGAAGGCATAGGTTTTCCTTATATTTGGTTGGGGAGAATTAATCTCATTTAGGCAAGAAAAGGCAAGCCAAGTAAGGAAAGGCATGGATGTTCTTTAGATTTGGTTGCGGAGCTAGAATCTCATTCTGGCAATGCAGTGCATGGCAAGGCAAACAAGGCAAGGCATGGGATTCTTTAGATTTGATTGGGGAGATAGAATCTCTGTTAGGAAAGGCAAGCCAAGGCAAAGCAAGGCAAGGCAAAGAAAATCAAGGGAAGACAAGGCACCACAAGGCATAGATTTTCTTCATATTTGGTTGGGGAGAATTAATTTCGTTTAGGCAAGACAAGGCAAGCAAGAGAAGGAAAGGCAATGCAATGTAAGGACAGTCATGGATATTCTATAGATTTTTGGAGGAGATAGAATCACATTTAGGCAAGACAAGGCTAGGCAAGGCAAGGCAAGGCATGGATATTCTTTAGATTTGGTTGGGGATAGAATATCTCCTTTACACAAGACAAGGCAAGCCAAGGTAAGGACAGGCATGGATGTTCTTTAGATTTGGTTGGGGAGATAGAATCTCATTCAGGGAATGATGGGCAAGGCAAGGCAAGCAATGCAAGGCATGGGATTCTTTAGATTTGGTTGGGGAGATAAAATCTCATTTAGACACAGCAAGACAGGGCAAGGAAAGACAATGAAATATAAGGACAGTCATGGATTTTCTATAGATTTTTAGGGGAGATAGAATCTCATTTATGCAAGACAAGGTTTGGCAGGGCAAGGGAAGGCAAGGCATCAAAGGCATAGATTTTCTTTATATTTGGTTGAGAGAATTAATCTCATTTAGGCAAGAAAAAACAAGCCAAGGCAAGGAAAGGCATGGATGTTCTTTAGATTTGGTTTGGGAGATAGAATCTCATTCAGGCAATGCCGGGCAAGGCAAGGCAAGAAGGCAAGGCATGGGATATTCTAGATTTGGTTGGGGAGATAGAATCTCTGTTAGGAAAGGCAAGGCAAGGCAATCAAGGCAAGGTATGGGATTCTTTAGATTTTCTTGGGGAGATAGAATATCTGTTAGGAAAGCAAGGCAAGGCAAAGCAAAGCAAGGCAAAGGAAGACAATGTACCTCAAGGCATAGATTTTCTTCATATTTGGTTGCAGAGAATTAATCTCATTTAGGCAAGACAAGGCAAGGCAAGGCAAGGAAATGCTTAGACTTTCTTTAGATATAGTTGGCAAGATAGAATCTTATTTACGAAGGCAATGCAAGGCAAGGCAATGCAATGCATGAATATTCTTTCTTATTGGTTGGGGAGAGAGAGTCTCATTTTGGAAAGGCACGGCAAGGAAATGCAAGGCAAGGAAATGCAAGGCAAGAATATGCAAGGCAAGGTATGGATTTTCTTTAGATTTGTTTGGGGAATAAAACCTCATTTGGCAAGGAAAGGCAAGAGAAGGAAAGGCAATAAAATGTAAGGACAGTCATGGATATTCTATAGATTTTTAGAGGAGATAGAATCACATTTAGGCAAGACAAGGCTGGTCAAGGCAAGGGAAGGCATGGATATTCTTTAGATTGTGTTGGGGATAGAGAATCTCCTTTACACAAGACAACACAAGCCAAGGCAAGGAAAGGCATGGATATTGTATAGATTTGGTTGGGGAATAAAATCTCATTCAGGAAAGGTAATGGAAGGCAAGGCAAGCAAGGCAAGGCAGGGGATTCTTTATATTTGGTTGGGGAGATAAAATCTCTCTTAGGAAAGGAAAGGCAGGACAAGGTAATGCAAGGAATGGAAAGGCAAAGCACTACAAGACATGGATTTTCTTTATATTTGGTTGGGGACAACGGATATCATTCATGCAAGGAAAGCAAAGAATGGCAAGGCATGGCAAGACAAAGGCAAGGAAATGCATAGATTTTCTTTATTTTGGTTCGGGAGATAGATTCTCATTTAGGAAGGCAATGTAAGGCAAGGCAATGCAAGGCATGAATATTCTTTCTTAATGGTTTGGAACAGAGAGTCTCTTTTAGGCAAGGCAAGGAAATCCAAGGCAAGGCATGGCAAGGATTGTGTTGTCTTTAGAATTTGTTGGGGAGATAAAATCTCATTTAGACACCGCAAGACAGGGCAAGGAAAGACAATGAAAGATCAGGACAGTAATGGATTTTCTATAGATATTTTGGGGAGATAGAATCTCATTTAGGCAAGGCAAGACTTGGCAGGTCAAGGGAAGGCATGGATTTTCTTTAGATTTGTTTGGAGTGATAGAATCTCATTTAGGCAATGCAAGGCAAGGCAAGACAAGGCAAGGGAAGGCAAGGGAATAGAAGGCATAAATTTTCTTTATATTTGGTTGGGGAGAATTAATCTCATTTAGGCAAGAAAAGGCAAGCTAAGTAAGGAAAGGCATGGATGTTCTTTAGAAATGGTTGGGGAGATAGAATCTCATTCAGGCAATGCAGGGCATGGCAAGGCAAGGCATGGGATTCTTTAGATATGGTTGGGGAGAGAGAATCTCCTTTAGGAAAGGCAAGGCAGGGCAAGGCAAAGAAAATCAAGGGAAGACAAGGCACCACAATGCATAGATTTTCTTCATATTTGGTTGGGGAGAATTAATTTCGTTTAGGCAAGACAAGGCAAGCAAGAGAAGGAAAGGCAATGCAATGTAAGGACAGTCATGGATATTAAATAGATTTTTGGAGAAGATAGAATCACATTTAGGCAAGACAAGGCTAGGCAAGGAAAGGGAAGTCATGGATATTCTTTAGATTTGGTTGGGGAGAATTAATCTCATTTATGCAAGACATGGCAAGGCAAGGCAAGGAAAGGCATGGATGTTCTTTAGAATTGGTTTGGGAGATAGAATCTCATTCAGGCAATGCCGGGCAAGGCAAGGCAAGCAAGGCAAGGCATGGGATTCTTTAGATTTGGTTGAGGAGATGGAATCTCTGTTAGGAAAGGCAAGGCAAGGCAAGCATGGTAAGATATGGGATTCTTTAGATTTTCTTGGGGAAATAGAATCTCTGTTAGGAAAGGCAAGGCTAGGAAAGGCAAGGCAAGGCAAAGCAAGGCAAAGGAAGACAAGGTACCGTAGGGAGCCGTTCCTGCATTCTCCATTACAATAATGGTGCCTGAAGACACCAAAATGTAAATTACTTCACAGGCGCTGGGTAATTTCCATTCCTTTGATCTCTGCCTATCCCATGGCTCATTTGGCCTGAGGAGTTGAAGCCATTCATAGGGTAACACGTCCCAGGCGGCTTGCCAGCCTTTATTGAGGGATGGGTTTTGGTTCAGGGTCTCCGCTCTGGTAAGCTTATGCTCTCCCCCTCTCAAGATGCATTAAAGCTTGTCTGCAGAAGGATCCGAGTGTCCTGCGTGTATTTCTTGCCGGCGAGAACATACAGCGCGCGGGACATATGGTGCCAAAACCCAACTTGTTTTCATCACCGGCACTGCGGAGACCCCTCTAACGGGGCGGATTCAGAACTGCAGGGTGGTAAATTCGGAGAGGTATGTTTTTTCTGGATTTTGGCTTGGGAATGTTGCTATTTTGGGAGGTTAATATAGAGGCTTCTGTGCTTTTACTAGGAGCTATTTTGACCTTTCTCACTGTTGTAGCAATCTTAAAGAAGTCCAAAATTACATATCAGAAACCAAATGTGGTGAGAGATGGGGCGCGCCCAACAATAAAATATAAGGAAAAAGGACCTTCCGGGATGTCTACTGACAAGGGAATATGTACAGCAACAAATAAGAAAAAAGGACCTCCCGGGATGTCTAATGACAAGGGAGTGAATAGTTTGTTAGATGATTCTATAAATAAGTTTAAAGCTTTAAATCTTGATAGCTCTGATGACTCTGAAAACTCAAGAGATAAAGTTTTAGAGGAAACAGCTCAGCTAGATGAAAAAGAAACAAAAAAGGAGGGAGAAAAAATAAGGGATAACCGGTCACACCCCGGTAAATTTAAGAGAAATAAAGACTCAAAACCTAGCCTCTGCCCTACAACGAAACTAGAGGCCTTGGAGCTGAGCAGCTCAGACTCTGAGATTTTAGACTCTAGCAAGGAAGCAGAGCTAGAGGAGGAGGCAGCACGATACCACCCCGATAGATATCGGCTGCCAAAAGTGAAAGCAAATATGAGGCCATCGCCTGTTAATCCAGCGGGTGTACTTCCATCAGCACCCCCATTATTTGGTACCCACTCCTTCTTACCATTAGAGGAGCGGAGGAAATTACAGATGGCTTTCCCAGTCTTTGATAGGGGAAAAGGCCATGTATGTTATTCAACACTTCTTAAAGGCCTGGAATGCCTGGGGCTTTAAAGCCTCATAAACATTAAAGCTCAGGGCCATACTGAGGCCAAGCGCCAAACCTCAAAACCTAAAAGGCCAAAAGAAAATAATAAAATGGAAAGATATCTTAACTGATCTTTGGAGAGGCCCGGATCCTATTCTCATAAGATCCAGGGGAGCTATGTGTTTTTCCACAGGATGAAGAGAATCCCCTGTGGATCCCAGAAAGACTCACCCGAAGAGCCCCTTCGGACCTTCAAAAGTTGAAACTCCACCCTCTCCCCGGGAGTTGAGAGCTGCTATTGTTATCCAGATTAACTCCTGTCCTTGACGGAGAGAAAGGGGTAGGGGTGGGATTGTTTGATGCAGCCATTTGCGGATTGGTGTTACTTCTGGCTGGTCTGTAAGCTCTAGGCTCAAAACTAAAGAGAGATCGCCCAAGCGCTTCCACTGATATTTGGCTAACTATGCTTAAGCAATAGGCCGCCGGCCAGACAGCTCTTGCACACCCGGAGCCTAGGCTCATTGCATAGGGTAGAATGTCTGGTTTAAGCAGCCCATGAGGGTGTTGAGCAAAGGCATCACACAGAGTTGCCTAGTATACAGGCTTCTCTGAGAGGTATGTTGTCCTGCATAAGGGTTGCCTGCCCGAGCCTCCCTTTCCAAGAAAAATGGCAGAGGACAGGTCGAGAGTGCTCTCGGGTCAAGCTAACAGCCTGATGGCGACTCTTGTACACAGTCTTAATGTTTGATTTGGGAAGGTACAACCTCTGCCTCTATCCCTCAACATATGGGTGACCTATTTGCTTATAAAAATATAAAGCCTTATCATTAATTAATAAAAAAGGGGGATATGTAGGGAGCCGTTCCTGCATTCTCTATTACAATAATGGTGCCTGAAGACACCAAAATGTAAATTACTTCACAGGCGCTGGGTAATTTCCATTCCTTTGATCTCTGCCTATCCCATGGCTCATTTGGCCAGAGGAGCTGAAGCCATTCATAGGGTAACACGTCCCAGGCGGCTTGCCAGCCTTTATTAAGGAATGGGATTCTTGGTTCAGAGTCTCCGCTCTGGTAAGCTGATGCTCTCTCTCTCTCAAGATGCATTAAAGCTTGTCTGCAGAAGGATCCGAGTGTCCTGCGTGTATTTCTTGCCGGCGAGAATATACAGCGCGCGGGACAAGGTACCACAAGGCATAGATTTTCTTCATATTTGGTTGCGGAGAATTAATCTCATTTAGGCAGGACAAGGCAAGGCAAGGCAAGGAAATGCTGAGACTTTCTTTAGATATAGTTGGCGAGATAGAATCTTATTTAGGAAGGCATTGCAAGGCAAGACAATGCAAGGAATGAATATTCTTTCTTATTGGTTGGGGAAAGAGAGTCTCATTTTGGAAAGGCAATGCAAGGAAATGCAAGGCAAAGTTATGCAAGGCAAGGTATGGATTTTCTTTAGATTTTTGGGGGAATAAAACCTCATTTTGGCAAGGAAAGCCAAGAGAAGGAAAGGCAATAAAATGTAAGGACAGTCATGGATATTCTATAGATTTTTAGAGGAGATAGAATCACATTTAGGCAAGACAAGGCTGGTCAAGGCAAGGGAAGGCATGGATATTCTTTAGATTGGTTTGGGGATAGAGAATCTCATTTACTCAAGACAACGCAAGCCAAGGCAAGGAAAGGCATGGATATTGTATAGATTTGGTTGGGGAGATAGAATCTCCTTCAGGCAAGGCAATGGAAGGCAAGGCAAGCAAGGCAAGGCATGGGATTCTTTAGATTTGGTTGGGGAGATAGAATCTCTCTTAGGAAAGGAAAGGCAAGACAAGGTAATGAAAGGAAAGGAAAGGCAAAGCACCACAAGACAGGAATTTTCTTTATATTTGGTTGGGGACAACGAATATCATTCAGGCAAGGAAAGCAAAGAATGGCAAGGCATGGCAAGACAAATGCAAGGAAATGCATAGATTTTCTTTATTTTGGTTCGGGAGATAGATTCTCATTTAGGAAGGCAATGTAAGTCAAGGCAATGCAAGGCACAAATATTCTTTCTTATTGGTTGGGAACAGAAGTCTCTTTTAGGCAAGGCAAGGCAAGCAAATCCAAGGCAAGGCATGGCAAGGCTTGCGTTGTCTTTAGAATTTGTTGGGGAGATAAAATCTCATTTAGACACCGCAAGACAGGGCAAGGAAAGACAATGAAAGATCAGGACAGTTATGGATTTTCTATAGATTTTTTGGGGAGATAGAATCTCATTTGGGCAAGACAAGACTTGGCAGGGCAAGGGAAGGCATGGGTTTTCTTTAGGTTTGTTTGGAGTGATGGAATCTCATTTAGCCAATGCAAGGCAAGGCAAGACAAGACAAGGCAAGGGAAGGCAAGGGAAAGAAGGCATAGATTTTCTTGATAATTGGTGGGGAGAATTAATCTCATTTAGGCAAGAAGAGGCAAGCCAAGTAAGGAAAGGCATGGATGTTCTTTAGATTTGGTTGGGGAGATAGAATCTCATTCAGGCAATGCAGGGCATGGCAAGGCAAGCAATGCAAGGCATGGGATTCTTTAGATATGGTTGGGGAGATAGAATCTCTGTTAGGAAAGGCAAGCCAAGGCAAGGCAAGGCAAGGCAAAGAAAATCAAGGGAAGACAAGGCACCACAAGGCATAGATTTTCTTCATATTTGGTAGGTTAGAATTAATTTCGTTTAGGCAAGACAAGGCAAGCAAGATAAGGAAAGGCAATGCAATGTAAGGACAGTCATGGATATTCTATAGATTTTTGGATCATATAGAATCACATTCAGGCAAGACAAGGCTAGGCAAGGCAAGGCAAGGCATGGATATTCTTTAGATTTGGTTGGGGATAGAAAATCTCCTTTACACAAGACAAGGCAAGCCAAGGTAAGGAAAGGCATGATTATTGTATAGATTTGGTTGGGGAGATAGAATCTCATTCAGGCAAGGCTTGGCAATGCAAGGCAAGGCAATCAAGGCAAGGCATGGGATTCTTTAGATTTTTTGGGGAGTTATAATCTCATTAAGACACGACAATACAGGGCAAGGAAAGACAGTGAAATTTAAGGACAGTCATGGATATTCTATAGATTTTTTGGAGGAGATAGAATCACATTTAGGCAAGACAAGGCTAGGCAAGGCAAGGCAAAGCATGGATATTCTTTCGATTTGGTTGAGGTGAATTAATCTCATTTAGGCAAAAAAAGGCAAGCCAAGGCAAGGGAAGGCAAGGCAACAGAAGGCATAGATTTTCTTTATATTTGCTTGGGGTAAATTAATCTCTTTTAGGATAGATTAGGCAAGCCAAGGCAAGGAAATGCATGGATGTTCTTTAGATTTGGTTGGGTAGATAGAATCTCATTCAGGCAATGAAGGGCAAGGCAAGGCAAGCAAGGCAAGCCATGGGATTCTTTAGATTTGGTTGGGGAGATAAAATCTCATTTAGACACAGCAAGACAGGGCAAGGAAAGATTATGAAATGTATGGACAGTCATGGATTTTCTATAGATTTTTAGTGGAGATAGAATCTCTTTATGCAAGACAAGGCTTGACAAGACAAGGGAAGGCAAGGCATCAGAAGACATAGATTTTCTTTATTTTTGGTTGGTGAGAATTAATCTCATTTTGGCAAGAAAAGTCAAGCCAAGGCAAGGAAATGCATGGATGTTCTTTAGATTTGGTTTGGGAGTTAGAATCTCATTCAGGCAATGCAGGGCAAGGCAAGGCATGCAAGGCAAGGCATGGGATTCTTTTGATTTGGTTGGGGAGATAGAATCTCTGTTAGGAAAGGCAAGGCAAGGCAAGCAAGGCAAGGTATGGGATTCTTTAGATTTTCTTGGGGAGATAGAATATCTGTTAGGAAAGGCAAGGCAAGACAAGGCAAGGCAAGGCAAGGGAAGGCAAGGCATCACAAGGCATAGATTTTCTTCATATTTGGTTGGGGAGAATTAATCTCAATTAGGCAAGACAAGGCAAGGCAAGGCAAGGAAATGCTTAGACTTTCTTTAGATATAGTTGGTGAGATAGAATCTTATTTCAGAAGGCAATGCAAGGCACGGCAATGCAAGGCATGAATATTCTTTCTTATTGGTTTGGGAGAGAGACTCTCATTTTGGAAAGGGAAGGCAAGGAAATGCAAGGCAATGATATGCAAGGCAAGGTATGGAAGTTCTTTAGATTTTGTTGGGGAATAAAACCTCATTTTGGCAAGGCAAGGCAAGAGAAGGAAATGCAATGCAATGGAAGGACAGTCATGGATATTCTATAGATTTTTGGAGGAGATAGAATCACATTTAGGCAAGACAAGGCTACGCAAGGCAAGGCAAGGCATGGATATTCTTTAGATTGGGTTGCGCAGAGAGAATCTCCTTTACGCAAGACATGACAAGCCAAGGCAAGGAAAGGCAATGATATTGTTTTGATTTGGTTGGGGAGATAGAATCTCATTCAGGCAAGGCAAGGTAAGCAAGGCAAGGCATGGGATTCTTTAGATTTGGTTCGGTAGATAGATTCTGTTAGGAAAGGCAAGGCAAGGCAAAGCAAGGCAAGGCAAAGCAAGCAAGGGAAGACAAGACACCACAAGGCAAAGATTTTCTTCATATTTGTTTGGGGAGAATTAATCTCATTAGTCAATACAAGGCAAGGCAAGGAAATGCTTAGAATTTCTTTACATATTGTTCGCGAGGTAGAGTTTATTTAGGAAGGCAATGCAAGGCATGAATATTATTTCTTATATGTTGGGAGAGAGAGTCTCATTTTTGAAAGGCAAGGCAAGGAAACACAAGGCAAGGATATGCAAGGCAAAGTATGGATTTTCTTTAGATTTGGTTGGGGAATAAAACCTCATTTTGGCATGGCAAGAAAGAGAAGGAAAGTCAATGTAATGTAAGGACAGTCATGGATATTCTATGGATTTTTGGAGGAGATAGAATCACATTTAGGCAAGACAAGTCTAGGCAAGGCAAGGAAAGGCCTGGATATTCTTAGTTTCGGTTGGGGAGAGAGAATCTCCTTTACGCAAGACAAGTCTAGCCAAGACAAGGAAAGGCATGGATATTGTTCGGATTTGGTTGGGGAGACAGAATCTCCTTCAGGCAAGGCAAGGTAAGGCAAGCAAGGTAAGGCATGGGATTCTCTAGATTTGGTTGGGGAGATAGAATCTCTGTTAGGAAAGGAAAGGCAAGACAAGGTAATACAAGGAAAGGAAAGGCAAAGCACCACAAGACATGGATTTTCTTTATATTTGGTTGGGGACAACGAATTTCATTCAGGCAAGAAAAAAGAATAGCAAGGCAAGGTAATGCAAGGAAATGCATAGATTTTCATTATTTTCGTTGGGTAGATAGATTCTCATTTAGGAAGGTAATGCAAGGCAAGGCAATGCAATGCATGAATAGTCGTTCATATTGGTTTGGAACAGAGTCTCTTTTAGGCAAGGCAAGGCAAGGAAATCGAAGGCAAGGCATGGCAAGTCTTGGATTTTCTTTAGATTTCATTGGGGAGATAAAATGTCATTTAGGCACGGCAAGACAGGGCAAGGAAAGACAATGAAATATATGGACAGTCATGGATTTTCTATACATTTTTGGGGGAAATAGAATCTCATTTAGGCAAGACAAGGCTTGGCAGGGCAAGGGCAGGCATGGATATTTTTAGATTTGTTTGGGGTGATAGAATCTCATTTAGGTGATGCAATGCAAGGCAAGGCAAGGCAAGAGAAGGCAAGGCAACAGAAGGCATAGAATTTCTTTATATTTGGTTGGGGAGAATTAATATCATTTAGGCAAGAAAAGGCAAGCCAAGGCAAGGAAAGGCATGGCTGTTCTTTAGATTTGGTTAGGGAGATAGAATCTCATTCAGGCAATACAGGGCAATGCAAGGCAAGCCAGGCAAGGAATGGGAATCTTTAGATTTTGTTGGGGAGACAAAATCTCATTTAGACACAGCAAAACAGGGTAAGGAAAGACAATGAAATATAAGGACAGTCATGGATTTTCTATAGATTTTTTGGGGAGATAGAATGTCATTTATGCAAGACAAGGCATGGCAGGGCAAGGGAATGCAAGGCAAAAGAAGGCAAAGATTTTCTTTATATTTGGTTGGGTAGAATTAATCTCATTTAGGCAAGAAAAGGCAAGCCAAGTAAAAAAGGCATGGATGTTCTTTAGATTTCGCTGGGGAGATAGAATCTCATTCAGGCATTGAAGGGCAAGGTAAGGCAAGCAAGGCAAGTCATGGGATTCTTTAGATTTGGTTGGGGAGATATAATCTCATTTATACACAGCAAGACCGGGCTAGGAAAGACAATGAAATATAAGGACAGTCATGGATTTTCTATAGATTTTTAGGGGAGATAGAATCTCATTTATTCAAGACAAGGTTTGGCAGGGCAACGGAAGGCAAGGCATCAGAAGGCATAGATTTTCTTTATATTTGTTTGCGGAGAATTAATCTCATTTAGGCAAGAAAAGTTAAGCCAAGGCAAGGAAAGGCATGGATGTTCTTTAGTTTTGGTTTGGGAGATAGAATCTCATTCAGGCAAGGCAAGGCAAGCAAGGCAAGGCATGGGATTCTTTAGATTTTCTTGGGGAAACAGAATCTCTGTTAGGAAAGTCAAGGCAAGGCAAGGCAAAACAAGGCAAGGGAAGACAAGGTACCACAAGGCATGGATTTTCTTCATATTTGGTTGGGGACCATTAATCTCATTTAGGCAAGACAAGGCAAGGCAAGGCAAGGAAATGCTTAGATTTTCTTTAGATATGGTTGGCAAGATAGAATCTTATTTAGGAAGGCAATGCAAGGCAAGGCAATGCAAGGAATGAATATTCTTTCTTATTGTTTGGGGAGAGAGAGTCTCATTTTGGGAAGGCAAGGCAAGGAATTGCAAGGCAAGGATATGCAAGGCAAGGTATGGATTTTCTGTAGATTTGGATGGGGAACAAAAACTCATTTTGGCAAGGGAGGCAAGAGAAGGAAAGGCAATGCAATGTAAGGACAGTCATGGATATTCTATATATTTTTAGAGGAGATAAAATCACATTTAGGCAAGACAAGGCTGGTCAAGGCAAGGGAAGGCATGGATATTCTTTAGATTGGTTTGGGGATAGAGAATCTCCTTTACGCAAGACAACGCAAGCCAAGGCAAGGAAAGGCATGGATATTGTATAGATTGGGATGGGGAGATAGAATCTCCTTCAGGCAAGGCAATGGAAGGCAAGGCAAGCAAGGCAAGGCATGGGATTCTTTAGATTTGGTTGGGGAGATAGAATCTCTCTTAGGAAAGGAAAGTTAAGACAAGGTAATGAAAGGAAAGGAAAGACAAAGCACCACAAGACAGGAATTTTCTTTATATTTGGTTGGGGACAA
Organism: Cricetulus griseus; assembly: GCF_003668045.3. Taxonomy (NCBI): domain Eukaryota; kingdom Metazoa; phylum Chordata; class Mammalia; order Rodentia; family Cricetidae; genus Cricetulus; species Cricetulus griseus. The sequence goes on from NW_023276859.1 coordinate 59,392, forward strand.
CGAATAGCATTCAGGCAAGGAAAGCAAAGAATGGCAAGGCATGGCAAGACAAATGCAAGGAAATGCATAGATTTTCTTTATTTTGGTTCGGGAGATAGATTCTCATTTAGGAAGGCAATGTGAGGCAAGGCAATGCAAGGCACAAATATTCTTTCTTATTGGTTGGGAACAGAAGTCTCTTTTAGGCAAGGCAAGGCAAGCAAATCCAAGGCAAGGCATGGAAAGGCTTGCATTGTCTTTAGAATTTGTTGGGAAGATAAAATCTCATTTAGACACCGCAAGACAGGGCAAGGAAAGACAATGAAAGATCAGGACAGTCATGGATTTTCTATAGATTTTTTGGGGAGATAGAATCTCATTTAGGCAAGACAAGACTTGGCAGGGCAAGGGAAGGCATGGGTTGTCTTTAGATTTGTTTGAAGTGATGGAATCTCATTTAGGCAATGCAAGGCAAGGCAAGACAAGGCAAGGGAAGGCAAGGGAACAGAAGGAATAGATTTTCTTGATAATTGGTGGGGAGAATTAATCTCATTTAGGCAAGAAGAGGCAAGCCAAGTAAGGAAAGGCATGGATGTTCTTTAGATTTGGTTGGGGAGATAGAATCTCATTCAGGCAATGCAGGGCATGGCAAGGCAAGCAAGGCAAGGCATGGGATTCTTTAGATATGGTTGGGGAGATAGAATCTCTGTTAGGAAAGGCAAGCCAAGGCAAAGCAACGCAAGGCAAAGAAAATCAAGGGAATACAAGGCACCACAAGGCATAGATTTTCTTCATATTTGGATGGGGAGAATTAATTTCGTTTAGGCAAGACAAGGCAAGCAAGAGAAGGAAAGGCAATGCAATATAAGGACAGGCATGGATATTTTATAGATTTTTGGATCATATAGAATCACATTCAGGCAAGACAAGGCTAGGCAAGGCAAGGCAAGGCATGGATATTCTTTAGATTTGGTTGGGGATAGAAAATCTCCTTTACACAAGACAAGGCAAGCCAAGGTAAGGAAAGTCATGGTTATTGTATAGATTTGGTTGGGGAGATAGAATCTCATTCAGGCAAGGCAAGGCAATGCAAGGCATGGGATTCTTTAGATTTGTTGGGGAGATAGAATCTCTGTTAGGAAAGGCAAGCCAAGGCAAGGCAAGGCAAGCAAGGCAAGGCTTGGGATTCTTTAGATTTTTGGGGGAGATATAATTTCATTAAGACACGACAATACAGGGCAAGGAAAGACAGTGAAATATAAGGACAGTCATGGATATTCTATAGATATTTGGAGGAGATAGAATCACATTTAGGCAAGACAAGGCTAGGCAAGGCATGGATATTCTTTTGATTTGGTTGAGGTGAATTAATCTCATTTAGGCAAGAAAAGGCAAGCCAAGGCAAGGGAAGGCAAAGCAACAGAAGGCATAGATTTTCTTTATATTTGGTTGGGGTAGATTAATCTCCTTTAGGCAAGAAAAGGCAAGCCAAGGCAAGGAAATGCATGGATGTTCTTTAGATTTGGTTGGGTAGATAGAATCTCATTCAGGCAATGAAGGGCAAGGCAAGGCAAGCAAGGCAAGCCATGGGATTCTTTAGATTTGGTTGGGGAGATAAAATCTCATTTAGACACAGCAAGACAGGGCAAGGAAAGACTATGAAATATAAGGACAGTCATGGATTTTCTATAGATTTTTAGGGTAGATAGAATCTCTTTATGCAAGACAAGTCTTGGCAGGACAAGGGAAGGCAAGGCATCAGAAGGCATAGATTTACTTTATATTTGGTTGGGGAGAATTAATCTCATTTTGGCAAAAAAGGCAAGACAAGGCAAGGAAATGCATGGATGTTTTTCAGATTTGGTTTGGAAGTTAAAATCTCATTCAGGCAATGCCGGGCAAGGCAAGGCATGCAAGGCAAGGCATGGGATTCTTTAGATTTTGTTGGGGAGATAGAATCTATGTTAGGAAAGGCAAGGCAAGGCAAGCAATGCAAGGTATGGGTTCTTTAGATTTTCTTGGGGATATAGAATATCTGTTAGGAAAGGCAAGGCAAGACAAGGCAAGGCAAAGCAAAGCAAGGCAAGGCATCACAAGGCATAGAATTTCTTCATATTTGGTTGGGGAGAATTAATCTCAATTAGGCAAGACAAGGCAAGGAAATGCTTAGACTTTCTTTAGATATAGTTGGTGAGACAGAATCTTATTTCAGAAGGCAATGCAAGGCAAGGAAAGGCATGGATGTTCTTTAGATTGGTTAGGGAGATAGAATCTCATTCAGGCAATACAGGGCAATGCAAGGCAAGCCAGGCAAGGCATGGGATTCTTTAGATTTGGTTGGGGAGACAAAATCTCATTTAGACACAGCAAAACAGGGTAAGGAAAGACAATGAAATATAGGGACAGTCATGGATTTTCTATAGATTTTTTGGGGAGATAGAATGTCATTTATGCAATACAAGGCTTGCCAGGGCAAGGGAATGCAAGGAAACAGAAGGCAAAGATTTTCTATATATTTGGTTGGGGAAAATTAATCTCTTTTATGCAAGAAAAGGCAAGCCAAGGCAAAGAAAGGCATGGATAATCTTTTGATTTGGTTGGGGAGGTAGAATCTAATTCAGGCAATGCCTGGCAAGGCAAGGCTGGCAAGGCAGGGCATGGGATTCTTTAGATTTTGTTGGGGAGATAGAATCTCTGTTAGGAAAGGCAAGACAGGGCAAGGCAAGGCAAGGCAAGGAAATGCTTAGACTTTCTTTAGATATGGTTGGCGAGGTAGAATCTTATTTAGGAAGGCAATGCAAGGCAAGGCAATTCAAGGCATGAATATTCTTTCTTATTGGTTGGAAAATACTTATTTTCCAAAATGAGAGACTCTCATTTTGGAAAGGTAAGGCGAGGAAATGCAAGGCATGGATATGCAAGGCAAGGTATGGATTTTCTTTAGATTTGGATGGGTAATAAAACCTCAATTTGGCAAGGCAATTCAAGAGAAGGGAAGGAAATGCAATGTAAGGACAGTCATGGATATTCTATAGATTTTTGGAGGAGATAGAATCACATTAAGCAAGACAATGCTAGGCAAGGCAAGGCAAGGCATGGATATTCTTTAGATTCAGTTGGGGAGAGAGAATCTCCTTTACGAATTACAAGGCAAGACAAGGCAAGGAAAGGCAAGGATATTGTTTAGATTTGGAGGGGGAGATAGAATCTCATTCAGGCAAGGCAAGGCAAGCAGGGCAAGGCATGGGATTCTTTAGATTTGGTTGAGGAGATAGAATCTCTGCTAGGCAAGGAAGGGCACGGAAATGTAATGCAAGGAAAGGAAAGGCAAAGCACCACAAGACATGGATTTTCTTTATATGTGGTTGGGGACAACGAATATCATTCAGGCAAGCAAAGCAAAGAATGGCAAGGCAAGGCAAGACAAGGAAATGCATAGATTTTTTTATTTTGGTTGGGGAGGTAGATTCTCATTTAGGAAGGCAATGCAAGGCAAGGCAATGCAAGGCATGTATATTCATTCTTATTGGTTTGGAACAGAGAGTCTCTTATAGGCAAGGCAAGGTTTGGGTTTTCTTTAGATTTGGTTGGGGAGATAAAATCTCATTTAGACACGGCAAGACAGGGCAAGGAAAGACAATGAAATATAAGGACAGTCATGGATTTGCTATAGATTTTTGGGGGTGATAGAATCTTATTTAGGCAAGACAAGGCTTGGCAGGGCAAGGGAAGGCATGAATTTTCTTTAGATTTGTTTGGGGTGATAGAATCTCATTTAGGAAAGGCAAGGCAAGGCAAGGCAAGGGAAGGCAAGGCAACAGAAAGCATAGATTTTCTTTGTATATGGTTGGGGAGAATTAATCTCATTTAGGCAAGGGAAGGCAAGCCAAAGCAAGGAAAGGCATGGATGTTCTTTAGATTTGGTTGGGGAGATAAAATCTCATTCAGGCAATGCAGGGCAAAGAATGGCAAGCAAATCAAGGCATGGGATTCTTTAGATTTGGTTGGGGAGATAGAATCTCTTTTAGGAAAGAAAATGCAAGGCAAGCAAGGCAAGGCATGGCATTCTTTAGATTTTGTTGGGGAGATAGAATCTCTGTTAGGAAAGGCAAGGCAAGAGAAGGGAAGGCAAGGCAAATCTAGGCAAGGGAAGACAAGGCACCACAAGGCATAGATTTTCTTGATATTTGGTTGGCAAGAATTAATCTCATTTAAGCAAGATATGGAAATCAAGGCAAGGAAATGCTTAGACTTTCTTAAGATCTGGTTCACGAGGTAGAATCTTATTTAGGAGGGCAATGCAAGGCAAGGCAATGCAAGTCATGAATATTCTTCTTATTGCTTGGGAAAAGAGAGTCTCATTTTGGAAAGGCTAGTCAAGGAAATGCATGGCAAGGGTATGCAAGGCAAGGTATGGATTTTCTTTAGAATTTTTTGGGGAATAAAACCTTATTTTGGCAAGGCAAGGCAAGAGAAGGAAAGGCAATGCAATGTAATGACAGTCATGGAAACTCTGTAGATGTTTGGAGGAGATAGAATCACATTTAGGCAAGACAAGGCTAGGCAAGGCAAGGCAAGGCATGGATATTCTTCAGATTTGGTTAGGGAGAGAGAATCTCCTTTAAGCAAGCCAAGGCAAGCCAAGGCAAGGAAAGGCATGGATATTGTTTAGATTTGGAGGCGGAGATAGAATCTCATTCAGGCAAGGCAAGGCAAGGCAAGACAAGCAAGGCAAGGCATGGGATTCTTTAGATTTGGTTGGGGATATAGAAATTCTTTTATCAAAGTAAAGTCAAGACAAGGTAATGCAAATAAAGGAAAGGCAAAGCACCACAAGACATGGATTTTCTTTATATTTGGTTGGGGACAACCAACATCATTCAAGCAAGGAACTCAAAGAATGGCAAGTAAAGGAAAATCAAGGCAAGGATATGCATAGATATTCTTTATTTTGGTTGGGGAGATAGATTCTCATTTAGGAAGGCAACGGAAGGCAAGGCAATGCAAGGCATGAATATTCGATCTTATTGGTTTAGAACAGAGAGTCTCTTTTAGGCAAAGCAAGGCAAGGAAATGCAAGGCAAGGCAAGGCAAGGCAAGGCAAGGCAAGGCAAGGCAAGGCATGGACTTTCTTTAGATTTGGTTGGGGTGATAGAATCTAATTTAGGCAATGCAAGGAAAGGAAAGGTAAGGAAAGGCAATGCAATGTAAGGACAGTCATGGATTTTCTATGGATTATTTTGGGAAGATAGATTCTCATTTATGCAAGGCAAGCAGGGAAATGAAAGGCAAGGCAAGTCAAGGCAAAGCAAGGCAAGGCAAGGCAATGCAAGGCAAGTCATGGATTTTCTTTTAATTTAGATGGGGAGATAGAATGTCATTTAGGCAAGACAAGGCAAGGCAAGGCAAGGCAAGGAAAGGCATGCAGTGTCTTTAGATTTGATTGGGGAGATGGAATCCCCTTTAGGAAAGGCAAGGCAAGGCATGGAACTTCAAGGCAAGGCTAGGCAAGGGAAGGCAAGGCACCACAAGGCATAGATTGTCTTTATATTTGGCTACGGAGATAGAATCTCATTTAGGCAATACAAGGAAAGGCAAGGCAAGGAAATGCATGTATTTTCTTTAGATTTGGTTGGGGAGATAGAATCTCATATAGGAAATTCAAGGTAAGGGAAGGCAATGCAAGGGAAGGAAAGGCACAACGAGGCATAGATTTTCATTATATTTGGTTGGGGAGATAGAATCTCTGTTAGGAAAGGCAAAGCAAGGCAAGGCAAAAATGGCAAGGCAAAGAACCACAAGGCAAGGATTTTGTTTATATTTGATGGGGACAACAAATATCATTAGTCAATGGAGGTAAAGAATGGCAAGGCAAGGCCAGGCAAGGAAGGCATGGATTTTCTTTAGATTTGGTTGGGGAGATAGAATCTCATTTAGGCAAGGCAATGCAATGCAAGGCAAGGCAAGGCATGAATACTCTTTCTTATTGGTTGGGGACAGAGAGTCTCATTTAGGCAAGGCAAGGCAAGGAAATGCAAGGCAAGGCAAGGCAAGGCAGGCCAAGGCAAAGCATGGACTTTCTTTAGATTTGGTTGGGGAGATAGAATCTAATTTAGGCAACGCAAGGAAAGGAAAGGCAATGCAATGTAAGGACAGTCATGGATTTTCTATAGATTTTTTTGGGAAGATAGATTCTCATTTATGCAAGGCAAGCAGGGAAATGAAAGGCAAGGCAAGTCAAGGCAAAGCAAGGCAAGGCAAGGCAATGCAAGGCAAGTCATGGATTTTCTTTTAATTTAGATGGGGAGATAGAATGTCATTTAGGCAATACAAGGCAAGGCAAGGCAAGGGAAGGCAAGGCACGTCATGGATTTTCATTTAATTTAGTTGGGTAGATAGAATGTCATTTAGGCAAGACAAGGCAAGGAAAGGCAAGGAAAGGCATGCAGTGTCTTTAGTTTTGATTGGAGAGATGGAATCTCCTTTAGGAAATGCAAGGCAAGGCATGGAAATTCAAGGCAAGGCAAGGCAAGGGAAGGCAAGGCACCACAAGGCATAGATTGTCTTTATATTTGGCTGGAGAGATAGAAAAACATTTAGGCAATACAAGGAAATGCAAGCCAAGGAAATGCATGTATTTTCTTTAGATTTGTTTGGGGAGATAGAATCTCGTTTAGGAAGGCAATGCAAGGCAAGGCAATATGATGCATGAATATTCTTTCTTATTGGTGGGGACAGAGAGTCTCATTTAGGAATGGCAAGTTAAGGAAATGCAAGTCAAGCAAGGCAAGGCAACACCTGTCAGAATGCACTCAGGCAGTACCCTGGTCAGCCCAGGGTCCCATGGCTGCTAAGTCACTTTGTAGTCTGTACACAGGTGCAAAGGACCCTTAAAAAGAAAAAACTCCACCCACTTCTGTTCTCTTTCCCATTGTTCCTCTGAAGAGACAGACAGGGCTTTTTTTTTTGCCTCCGTCTTCTCTCTCTTCTTCTTTCCCTTTCTGTTCCCCCTCTCTGTCTTCTTTCCCTCCCCCTACCTTCCTGTTCTAATAAAACTTCCTACTTAAGCTCTCTCTGCCAGCATGTTTGTCCCTTGCACACTGTGGAATCCACCTAGGTCCCTTGCGCCATATTCCTGAAAGAGTAGATCAGTACAGGAGCAGGAGAGATGGGGATGGCAGTGGGAAGGAAAAACCAAGAAGGATACATAGTGACATCTGTGAAAATATCACAATGAAACCTGTTTCTTTACATGCTGATGATGGGGAATGTACTGTGTATGTTTATCTTATTGATTGTTAAATAAAATACTGTTTGGCCAATGAGACAGCAAGTTAGATGAGACTAGGAGTCAAAGAGGATTCTGGGAAATGTAGTAGAAGTGGTGATCCAGGCAGGAAGTGACATAGCAAGGAGACTCATATTTAAGCGAAGGAGAAACAGGAAGGGCCCTCTTTTCCCCTCTGCTCCTGCTCCAGCCGCAGGATGTGAGCCACCGGCAAGGAGGGACGCCAATAAGGCATCCGATAAGATAAGTCTTATAAAAGATATAGGTTTGTGATAGTTAAGACTGAGCTAACAGATGAGAATCCTAGTCATTGGCCAAGCAGCTTTGAACCTAATACAAGTTTCTGTGTATTCATTTGGGCCTAACTCAGGCGGGCGGCTGGTGTAAAGCTCACACACAGCGGTGGGGCTCAGGCGGCTTTTGGCAGAAAGATTTATCCTAACATGCTGACTTTAAAGTAACTTTAAAAGGCTGGGTGTGGTGATGCATGCATTAATTCCAGCCCTTGGAAGGCAGAGACAGGTAGAGCACTGTGAGTTGAAGGCTAGCAGAGTCTGCATGGTGAGTTCCAGGACAGCCAGAGCTATGTAGAGAAACCCTGCCTCAGAAAAAAATAGTTAAAATAAAATAACTTCAGCAAAAGTACAGAACATGATGGCTACTGCGTGTCTTCTGAATTTCCACTTATACTTGTCATTCAGTTGTTGAAAAAGACAGATACCTCTGTAGGAGAGACGAGTAGATCTGATGAATCAGCCTTGGGTTCTTATCTGAACAGAGCTGATTACTGTTCGTCTGTAAGAAAGTGAGGGCTTCCATCTCAAATCTGTCTCTTGTAGATACTGGCCTGTGACTGTGCCTGTTAGCACCTAGACAAGAGGACCAGGTCTACCACCCTTGGAGCAATTCTACCTGACTAGAACGCACTTGTATAACCAATAGCATCTTCTGGCCCTGTTCCCAGTGCTGCTTCCTGGAACCCTGTGCCTCCCAGAATAAGGGCATACAGAACAGGGTCCCAGGCCAATGATGATGGCACATCTTCTCCAATTTCTAGGATCTGTGTCCAACTGGGGATCCTATTCCAGCCTAGGCTTAGGGAAGTGAAGGCAGGGACCACATGGTTGTGTGTTCCCAGAGCACAGTTTCTGCTGAGACACACTTTTGCATGCCTACATGATGTGTTGTGTTCTTTCTCACGTTTCTGTCTAAACTCCATACCATATCTCTCCTACTCGCCCTTTCTGGAAAAATAATTAAAACACTCTCTATCAGATCTGATTTTATCCAGGATATTTTAGGTAGCACCTTTGTAGGTCACACAAAATCTGATATGGGCTGATAGTGAGGTTTTTAACCATCGCTACCATTTGAGTACCTTCCCCAGACATTTGTGTACTGGAATCTTCATTTGTCAATATTGAAGTGGTCAAACTCAGAAAGGTGGAGGTGCTGAGATCATGAGAGCAGGACACCCCCACAATGGAGTAATGCCATCTGGTAGGAATGAGCAAATCTCTACTCACACTCGATGAGTTAACTTGACTGTGGGCTCTTTGTTACAAAGCACACATGCTTCTCTATTCCTCCCTCTCTACATCTGTCTGTCTGTCTGTCTGTCTGTCTCTCAGTCTCTCTGTGCCTCTATGTCTCTCTGTGTCTGTGTCTGTGTCTGTGTCTGTGTCTGTGTCTGTGCTGTCTGTCTGTCTCTCTCTCTCTCTCTCTCTCTCTCTCTCTCTCTCTCTCTCCCATGTGAGATCTCTCTATATAGTTCTGGCTGTCCTGGAACTCTCTAGGGACTCCAGGCTGGCAGCAACTCACAGAGATCCACCTGCCTCTACATGGGATTAAAGTGCTGGGATTCCGAGAAACTAAGCAGATCTCCCTGAGAAGAGCAAATAGAAGAGATTTCTTGAGTGGCTGAGGGTGGGTAGGTATGGGAACATGACCAATCAGGTTTGGGGGTTAGTGAAGAGGTGATTGGAAAGGGAGGAGTATTTCCGGGTCAGGTAAAAACCTGGCACAAGGGAATCTCCCAAGAATCTACAAGGAAAACCCCAGACAAGACTCCTGACAATAACGAATACATACTTAAGACCAATCTGGGAAGTGGTAAGCTCAGCCCCAGAAGCTCAACTCAATCCAGGCAATGCCTTAGCTGAAACCAAAAGTCAAACAACAGTCACCTAAATTGTTTCACATTTTCCAATCTCCATCACTTTATTAATTAATTCTCAGTAAGTGATTAACAGGGAACATACATTATTTGTTTTTGCATGAGGGAAATTCCAAGCAGGAGTTTCCTGAGTCCTGTGTGAGCATGTGCAAATACTTGAGTGGGTTGTTGGAAATTGGATAAGGGCGTGGATAACAACCTTTCTGTTGATGAAGGGTTTATATGAATTCCAGACTCCTGGTTAAAACATAAAAATGAAACCTTCCTGCTTATTGCAGAGTGTAGTGGATATCTCTAAAGTCTTTCTGGGAAAGAAGTACAGGATTTGAATTATGGCTTTCTGACCCCACAGTGTCTTTACCACATCAGTGACTCTGCTTCCACTGAGTTCCAGACTGCACCAGCTGCCCTCCCACCAGCCCAGCTGTTGTTATCCTGGGCTGGGTGGAGCTAGGAAGAGAAGCAGGTCTGGCTTTGAATCTTCACAGTGAATTCAGATGATTCTGAAAGGTGGATGAAGAAGATGTTGACCTTGGAACCCAGAGCTCCTGTCCTAACCCAGGTCTTGCTACTGTGCCTGCTCATGATGGGTGTGTTGGGCACCTGTGTAGGTGAGCACTGGGCAAGCAGAGGGACCTTGCTATGTCCCTCTGCTGTGGGGTGTAGCAAGAGGGAACTTGGGTGTGTTTGTGTATGTGTCTGTGGGTCTGTGTGGTGTGTGAGTGTGCCTCTGTGTATATGTGTCTCTGTGTGTCTATGTATGCTTGTGTGAGACTATATGTATATCTGTGGTGTGTATGTTGTGTGTCTGTGTGTCTGTGTGTCTGTGTTGTGTGTATGTGTCTGGGTGGGGGCTGTGTGCCTGTGTGTGTTTCTGTGTCTGTGCATGTATGTTGTGTGCTCTGCATGATGTGTGTGTGTTTGTGTGAATGTGTGTGTGTGTCTGTGTATGTGTGTTTGTCTCTCTGTGTGTTTATGTACATGTTTGTCTGTTTCTGTGCACGTTTTTTCAATGTTAGTGTATATGGATGTGTGTGTGTGTGCCTATGTGTGTCTCTGTGTCTGTCCATGTGTGTTGTGTGGTTCTGCATGATGTATGTGTGGTTCTGTGTCTCTCTGTGTGTGTCTGGGTATGTGTGTTTGTCTCTCTCTGTGTGTATGTGTGTGTATGTGTTTGTGTCTCTGCATGTGTTTCTATGTTAGTGCGTGCGTGTGTGCGTGCGTGCATGCGTGCGTGCGTGTGTGTGTGTGTGTGTGTGTGTGTGTGTGTGTGTGTGTATTTCTGTGCATATGTTTCTGTGTGAGTGTGTGTCTGTCTTGGTGTGTGAGCCTGTGTGTTTCTATGTGTGTTCGTGTCTGAGTTTCTGTGTATTGTGTGTTTTTTTGTGTGTGTCTATGTGCTGGGTGTGTCTCTCTGGGTATTATGTGTGTCTCTTTGTGTAGGTGTCTTTGTGTGTGTGTATGTATACATGTCTGTGTGTCTGTTTCTCTGTGTGTAAATGTGTGTATTATCTAGTTGGGTCCCTGGAAAGATGCATATCTGGTAGTCATCTGGAGGATCTTTAATGTCTGAAGGTCACTGTGACTTGGGGAGGAACCGTCCTTGACTCTTCTACCATAGTAGTATAATCACTGACTCCTGGAACTTGGTGGGGTAGGATGGCCAATGGTTTTCCAGAGCTGGAAGCTCCACTCCTCCCACTAAACTATATAAGCCCTGTATACTGTGCAGTTTGATTTCACCATAGCAGAAGCAGCCAGTCTCCTGGGTTTTTCCCTGCTAATAAAACTCTTGAGTGAGTTTTGTTGTAATGACTTTCTTTTGCTGGAGTAGAGCAGAACAGAGAGCAGAGCAGAGCTGTAAACCCATCTCCGACTGGAGCAGAACTGTCTCACTTGCATTAAGGAAACCTTTCCCAGAGCAAGGGCTAAAACACTTTGTTGGTTAAACTGAGGTTATACTCTGAGCCAAGCTCAAGGATTGGTTGGATTTTGTGCTAGGGATTGGTGGGATTTCAACTCCTGAATTTGGTTAGGGGTAGGGTATGTTTCCTTGGCTCTGGTCTCAGGGACAGGCTGTTGGTTCCCTGGCCCTTTTTACCCTACATTGATAGCCACAGCCCAGGAAGGCATTGGGTCCCCAGAAACTGCAACCTTGTCTCATCTGTGGGACTTGCTCCAGCCTTGATTGACAACTCTGGTCCTGTACAAGGAAACAGAACTAAAATTCTCTTTTTCCTTTCATGAAAGCCAGATATTTTGAATAAACCTTGTTATGAAGTACATTAAAGCCAGGTTTTGGTAATTGTTAATCACAGACCTTAGAAATTTTAATATCATATATATTATCCCTGAGTCGTTTCATAATTTTTATATAATTTAAACAACAAACTCATACTTTCTTTTCTCCTTTTTTTATTTAGAAACAATCATTTTACATATACGCCCCTATCGCTCTCCCACCCATTTTCCCTACCCACCTCTCAAACCCACTCCCCACACACTCCTCAATGACAGTGAGGCATCCCATGGGGGAGTCAACAAAGTCTGTCACATCATTTGGGGGAGGGCCTAGGCCCTCCTCTGGATATCTGGGGTGAAATGGTATCACTTCATAAGGGAATGGGCTCCCAAAGTTCCATTTGTGCAGTAGGGATAAATACTGGTTCCACTGTTAGAGGATCCATAGACTGCCCAGGCCTCCTAAATGGCATCCACATTCAGAGGGTTTGTTTTGGTGCAATGCTGGTTCCCCAGCTTTACAGCTGGGGTCTGTGTGCTCTCATTAGGTCAGGTCAGCTGGCTCTGTAGGTTTATCTCACACAGTCTTGACTCCTTTGCTCATCCCTCCTCCCTCTCTACATCTGGATTCCAGGAGTATGGCTCACCTGTTGTGGGTGCCTGCTTCTGCTTCCATCAGCTACTGGAAGAAGGCTCTAGGATGGCAATTAAGATAGCCAACAATCTCATTATAGGGAAAAGCCATCAAAGGTGGCCTCTCCACCACTGCCTAGATACTAGGTTGGGGTCATCTTTGTGGCTCTCTGAACATTTCCCTAGTGCCAGATTTCTCTTTAAACCTATACTTGCTCCCTCTATTAAGGTGTCTCTTTTCTTGTTCTCTTCTATTCCTTCCCTGACTCAGTCTGCCTGGTGCCTCCTCCCTCTCGTCTTCTCCCCTTCTCTTTTTCCTACCTCCCTTCCCTATCCCCCCATGCTCCCTATTTACTCAGGAGTTCTGGTCCCTTTCCCTGCGGGGGACCATGTATTTTTCCTCTTAGAGTCATCTTTGTTTCCTAGTTTCTCTGGTGGTGTGGATTGTTGGCTGATAGTCCTTTGATCTATGTCTAACATCCATATATGAGTGAGTACATAGCATGTTTGTCTTTCTGTGACTGGGTTACCTCACTCAGGATGATTTCTTCCAGTTCCATCCATTTGCCTGAGAATTTCAAGACTTCATTATTTTTTTCTGTTACGCATACATTTTTAACTGATAAGTTGGTTATCCATTTTATTAAAAGATATTTATTTTTATAATTTTTATTCATTAAAGTATTTTATCTGTTACCTTAATAACATTTTCATTATTTAATACCATATCTTTTTATAGTCATATAGGCACAGTTCTTTCTATTATTCTAAGGAAGGAAGATAGCCATTAACATAGAAGATAGGGCAGAATCCCTATATTGGACCTCTAAAAACTCATTTAAGTTTTAGTTTGTATTTAAAGAGATGGTAGAGGTCCAATACATCTTTAAAATCTTTTAAATGATTGCATTTAAATGTATATATTTTTCATATTTAAAGGCAGAGACATAAGTCATTCTAAACTAAAGCAACTGTCAATTGGGAAAAGTGTGTCCTTCAGTAGGAGCTGTTACTTCTTCACACATAAAGAACCAACAGAATGATCTTATCAGCTCTTCTGTGGCAGCAGCTGTACTTGTCCTTTGATTTCTGCTGTTGTTGCTGAACTCAAAGACATAGCTCTCTTTGTTAGTACTGCTAAACCCACAGATGTGAGGAGAAAGACCACTGGCCCAATTCGTCATAGCCAAATTAATAAAGCAAGCAATTGTTTAAAGAAAGCTTTTCTATTTATGTACATGGACTGTCTCTCCCTAAAGGCAGAGATCAAGAGATCAGCCTTGGACTTGGGTCACATAAGGGTTTTTATAGTTCTGAAGTAGGGACTTTCCAAAAGGAGGATTTGACAGGCAAATAGGTGGGGTTGCAGAATCAGAAACATAAGCATAACAAGTTATTGTTAACAACCTCCTGAAACAAAGGCATGGTTGTTAAGTGGCCATGACAAGGTAGTCTTTGAGTTAGAGTCAATGTTAACATCCTAACTTTTCCCACTCTTTCGTGCTACTCCCCTACCCTAAACTCCTCAAGCTCATGGGCTTTCCTCCTACCAGCTCATTCTCCTTACAACCCTGTGATTTTTGACTGTGCTCCTCCTTTGCCCACACTTTTTGTCTGCAGCTCTCTGTCTCCCTCCTCAGCCTCTCCTGGTTCTCCCATCCTTTCCCTCTCACTATACATCCCCCTCCCTGCTGTGTTTTGGCTTCTCTCATAGCCAGGTTCAATTGGATGACCATGTTCAGCCTGCTACATTCTCTCTCTGCTCTGGCTGTTTACTCTCTCATATCTCCAATAAAACATCCCCGCCCCGTACCCCACATCATGGAACCCTCATGTCAACAGTTTATACATCTGGTGTCAAAAGCCAGGATGACTTTTGCACCCATTTCCAAGGGGCCCAGCTTCCCCTAACTGAGCCAAACCACTGACTTGACTCTGCTAAGGTATGGATTATTTGTTTCTTCTGGCTTCTGCCACCAACCATATCTGCCTACAGAGTTCACCTCTTCAGCTATTTCTTCCTTCTACTGCTCTCTCCTGGTACTTGGGTTAAGTGTCATCTCACAGTTCCCTACTTTATCTCTGTTGGCTTCTGGAGCCTACTACTACTCCTTCCTCTTACCTAACTCTCATAAAGTTACACTGGTGAGCCAGGCAGCTTCTCTTGCCATATTTGGCGGCTATCACATGGAAAGGGGTTTGCTTCCATTGTGATTCGGGACGGTTCTCTCTGATGAGTCTCTTATTCCACTTGGAGGATGACCTGGATTGAAATTCCATCACCAGGACACTTACCTTTCTCTCTTCCATCCTCGATCTCCCTCCCCACATGCTCCCAGTTTCCTTCTGGAGTGTATTGGAATCTTCCCACTAGCTAAGTTCCTGTTTGTGACCTTTCCTCTCCTTCTCTAAGCTATTTCTCTTTGAATTGACCTGTTTCACTGTGTATTATTGCAAATGACTTAGCCTCAATACAGCTCAGTCAATGGCCAAAGATGCTACACTTGACTTCCAAATTCTTGCAGATTGTAATGACTTCTGCCCCTGGACAAACAAATGATTCAAAAAGTCTCTTATCTCTAAATTTTCTCTGCTCTCCACTCTCAAGAATCTCTTATCTCTGAGCCTTCTTTGCCTTCCTTGATGCTCCCCCCTCAATGGCTGAACTCAGTTTCACATTTAAAAAAAATACGGCTCTGAAATTGGGTTATGACTCTCCTCCTACCGACTTGAGGATTCTTTTTTAAAAGCTTCCTCCATAATCTTTTTCTTGGGACAGGTAAGCCACCTGACTGTGACAGGAAGAGGAAAGCTAAACAGCCCAGGAAAAAGCACTATATGATTGAAGGCAGCTAAAAAACAAATAAGCTAGTCCCAGTAAGGATGACTAGTGCTTATCTCCTGTTTCTCTTCTTGGGTGTATTTAACTCTCTAAATAACCATCCCTCATCTCATCTCTCTAAAACTTTCGCTAAAGTGTAAAATTTATCTCAAGATTTGTAACACTATTTTTTATTTAAATTAGAAACAAGATTGTTTTAGGTTTGCTCTCACAGAATCAGAGTTCCCTTTCCCTTCCCTCCTCCCATGCTCGCCACCAACCCCCTATCCCATCCCCTTTCTGCTCCCCAGAAAGGGTGAGGCCTTCCATGGGGGACCTTCAATGTCTGTCATATCATTTGGAGCAGGGTCTTGACCATCCCCCCTGTGTCTAAGATGAGAGATTATCCCTCCATGTGGAATGGGCTCCCAAAGTCCATTCATATACTAGAAATAAATATTGATCCCCAACCAGAGGTCCCATAAATTTCTGAGACATCCAAACTGACACCCATGTTCAGAGGGTCTGGAACAGTCCTGTGCTGGTTTCCCAGACATCAGTCTGGGGTACATGAGCTCCCCATTGTTCAGTTCGGCTGTTTCTGTAGGTCTCTCCAGCTTGTTATAAGACTATTTTGTAAACTCTTTTCATCTCAGGATTTGTAAAGTCCCTGGGTATGGTTTAAAAATCTGTAACGGAAAGTTATCTTAAAACTTGTAACAAAAGATTGATAATTGAAGAATCTATACATAAGTGTGTTGGCTTGAATGAGAAAGGCCCCCATACACTCATAGGTTTTAATGTTTACTCCCCAGGGAATGGCACTATTTTAAAAGGTTAAGATGTGTGGCATTGTTGGAGGAATTGTGTCACAGGGGGATGAGCTTTGAGACTTCACCAGCACCATGCCTGCCTGTTTCATGCCATGGTTCTCGCCACGATGACAATGAACTAAGCCTCTGAAACTGTAAACAAGTCCCAATCAAATGCTTTTCTTTGTAAGAGTTGTCATTAGCATGGTGTCTCTTTACAGCAATAGAACACTTACTATGTCAATAGGTAATCCTAATTTGCTGCCATGTTTCCACTGTGCCCATCGATTACTCCACTGTCAAATCCCCTGCAGTAGTAAAGGGAAATGCAGGAAAAAATAAGCCGGCATTTTTGTTCAAAATTATTTATCCCAGGGCTCGGGCACCTCCGTCTTCAAGAAATGAAGAGCAAAAGGCTTTAACAAAGGACTTAATGATCCTGTGAGTGATGAAACAGGAAGGGGTATTGGCTCCACTAGAGGAGTTGGAGCCATTTCAGGGAATTTTAATACATTCTCGGCATAAAGGAAACTTGGTCCTCATCTGCTGAGGCAACACCAAGCAAAAATAATAATTCCATAACTGACACTGGTTACTTGTTCTCAAGACTTTCATTGATAACTTTAAATTTTTCATTTTAAACTTTTCTCCCCATGTCTGTTTTGGAGCAAAGCAACTGTATTTACTGTCGTGTTGACTACAATTTAATCCATTTTATATTTTGGGTCCAAGCAATCTCCTATTAAACTCCACGATGCAAACACACATCACCCCTGTAGATGACAGTCTGTCTGTAAACTTGCAATTACACCTTCCCAGGTTTTAAGTTTACAGAACCTTCTTTAGGGAGACCAGGGCAGATTTTTGGAGTGAAATTAAAGAGCTTCTCTAAGCACTTTAGCAAAAGAACACAATAATAGATGCAGAAGCAAACTTTTATGGAGTTTAAGACCACCAAAAAAGGATCATAGATTCAATACAAGCATAATTTAAAATTTTATTGATTCCTTCTGTCAGGACAGTAATTTCTGAGTCAAACCTAAGACTGCCATTGAAAGGAGGACGAGGGAAGGATTTTTAAAGGTGAAATATGCAAGAAGACCTTGAATATAGCAAGTCAAGACTGCTCTACTTTACCTCAAAATAGTACTTGAATGTCTACATAAGCAGGAAACAAAAGCCACAAAGCAGTTAGTCATAGCATAACAAGTAGATGATCAGGGATATACATTTCTGGGTGGGGGTCACTGAGTCAGCATTACTGGGACTATGTCTCCCAGGGACTGGAATAAAAAAAAATAGTTAGTGGGCATAGGCTAGCATAAAATGGGGTGTCTTAATATGCTGGCTAGTTTTTTTGTAAACTTGACATAAGCTAGAGTCATCTGAAAGGAAGGAACCCTCAGATGAAAAAATGCCTCCATCAGATACATCTGTAGGGCATTTTCTAAATTAGTGATTGATGGGGGAGAGCCAGCCCACTGTGGGTGGTGCCATCCCTTAGCCAGGAGTGGTCTGAGATTCTAAAAGAAAGCAGGCTAAGCAAGCCATGCTGAGCAAGTCAATATGAAGCATCGTTCCAGGGCCTAAAGGAAAAATGCCCTTTAGAATGCAGTTGCCCTATGTTTTATTCCTTAGTGCTCCATTTCTTCCTATTTGTAATCTTTAATTAATTAATTAGTTTGCCATTTTCATGTGGCCTCCTGCTCTGACTCTTTTTAATCTATGTACTTATCATGTCTCTATGCACTGTCAATGATTTCTCCCATATTCATGCCCCACATCTGCGTGCCACTTGAACAAAACCTGCAGGAATAAGAGTCCCAAATAGCAAGGTGTCAAGTGTAAGAACCAGGGATGAGAAATAGAGAAAATGGGAGCTAAGTAGGACAAAGGTAGCAGCTGATGCCTTATGTCAATCAAGTTTATTAAGACATACAACATCTTATATACTATTTTCCCTGTAAAAACTGCAAAGGTTGGCAGAGAGCTAAGTCAGACAATGTTAGAAAAAAGTACAAAGGATACTGCAGACTATAGCAACAATAGCACTGATCACCACAGCCAAGAGGGAAGAGTTAGATTCCCAGGACATGCAACCTCAATGCCTCTGAGGCACTGGCTCCAGTGTCAGAGCAGCCTTGCCAAGTCCACTCCTGGACAAGGAAACATAATCAAAGTTCCCTTTGTCCTTCTATCAGGGCTTCTGACAAAGCCTTGTATCAGTCTGGCTCCTCACACTTTTGTAGTGGCCATGTCTGTCTGGCTCCCACCACGGAGATGAAGGGGACTGACAGCAAGCAAGGAGACCAAGTGAAGGGACAGTGTGGAGGAAGGGTGTGCACAGGAGAATAGAGGCAGATGTAGGCAGGAAGACAGGTGGGAGGTAAGGGGGCAGCCAAACCATTCTGAGTCCATGTTCTGCTAGAGTTTAGTTAAGAGTGCTTATCTATTTGAAAGATTGAACCAATCACCCTCAGAAACCAGTGAAGCCAGATTTAGTTTACTCAGAGGCAGATTCTTACAGTTTTACTTGATCGTTTTTTTGACAATTTCTCGCTGTATGGGAACTCTAGACCCTGGCATTCTCCTGTTTCAGCCACTCAAGTGCATGTGCCATCACCCATAAGTACAAGTTCATTTCTTTTACATTTGTTAATGTATTTTTATGTGTATAGATATATTGTCTTCATGTGTGTGCAGCTCATGCATGCAGCGCCCCCAGAGACCAGAAGAGGATGTCGGACTTCCTGGAACTGGAGTTATAGAAGGTTGTGAGCCTCCACGTGAGTACTGGGAATTAAATACCATTTCTCTTCTAGAGTAGTCAATGTTCTTAAGCACTACGCTATCTCTCCAGCCCTTATGTTAATTGCTTAAATACTTGAGAGATTTTGACAAGTTTTTTGTAAATCCTTTTAGTTCAATGATTTTTGATTTTCTTATGTTCTGTTTACCTAATTAACTGTTTTGTTACATTTTTCTTAATTTATTTGGGAGCACAGCTCATGCTCTTCATATCCACCTATGAGACACTGAGGCAGAGAATAGCCTGGTTTCGATCTCTCAAGGCAGAGCTGACTGTGGGAACCCATGAACTTATCTCCACAGGACCCCACACTCTTCGCTTTGACCTCATGACCACTTCTCTGGACGTGCCAGACAAGATCCTGGCTCTTGGATACTTTGATGATAAGCCCTTCCTGCGCTACAAGGGGGACAATAGGACAGCAGAGGCTTTGACGCCCGGGCTCAGGGGACATGCAGGAGCTGAGACCCAGGCAAGAGAGACTGAGGGCCTGTGGAAGAAGCAACTCAGAGCAATGGTGGCAGAGGTCGCAAGACAGATAGACCAAGACAGGGGTAAGTA
>NW_023276860.1:0-78577 GCF_003668045.3 Cricetulus griseus
CTCAGTGAAAGAAATCACACAGCCAACAGGTACACTCATATCATTGCAGTTTCACAAGAGCTCACTAGAGCACAATACTTACATAAGCGCTTTCCTCTCAGAACAGGGTCCTTACGATTTCATAATGGGATAACCAAGGAACAAGTTGTTTAAATAGTTAAAAATTGCCCTCTTTGTGTGGAATTTCTTCCAGTGCCTCCCTTGGCAGTTAATCCCTGAGGACTGTTGGCCAATCACCAGTGGAAGATGGATGTAACGTATGTGCCATCCTTTGGAAAATTGCAATATGTTTATGTTTCTGTAGATACTTTTTCCAGACTAATATTTGCCTCTGCCAATTCTGGTTAAAAGGTAAAAGATGTTAAAAGCCACTGTCTGCAGCCTTTTGCTTACATGGGGGTCCCAAAACAAATTAAGACTGATAATGACCCTGTTTATGTCAGCAGATGTTTCAATCTGTTTTGCAAAGATTTTGAAATTACCCCCAAAACTGGTATTCCTCACAAGCCCCAAGGACAGGCTATTGCGGAACATGCCCACCACACTTTAAAAGCCTATTTAGATAAAGTAAAGAAAGGGGACCTTGAGTGTCACCTTGGCTCCCCTAACTCTATCACTTATTTTATCTTAAAATTTTAACTGTGGATTATTCTGTTAACTCCTTAGCAGACCATCATTGGCGGTCCACTGCACAGAAAAGACATTTGGTTAATTGCAGAGACCTTCCCTTAGGCCTCTGGAAAGCCCAGATCCAGTTTTTGTGTTCTGGGTTCTGTTTCTGTTTTCACACAGGATGTTGAGGCCCCAATTTGGGTTCCAGAGGGTTGTGTGCACCTGGTTCCTGCTGAAATGCTTCAGCCATCTAATGACTCATTGGGTGTTTGGATCCAGCCCCCAAGGGGTCTTAAGGGTTGTTTTCCAGCATAACCAGAGGTACCTCCTGTTTTTCTGATCTTTCCCAATAGGATCCTGATGTGAACCCTTTGACCTGGTATTTTTGTAAGTTTGTATACAAGGCTGTTCCACAATAAAAGTGAGGGACTGTCTCTCAGAAGGTGAACCAGGCAACTTTTGGTTCATCCAAATCTCCAGGCTTTAGTCCAATACTCGGACTTAGTGGTGGCCAAGAGGAGCCACAAATTGAGGTCCCACAGAGAGCAAGAAAGAAAGGGAATCCTGAGAGATCACTGTCAGAAGGCTGGTAAGAAAGTAAGGAGTTGTGAGGGTGGATTGCAAAAGGTGCTAGAAAATAGGCACCTAAACTCCTAAGAGAGTTGGATTGGAGAAAGGTACTGGATAATGGATGCCTCAACTCCAAAGAGAGTTGGGCTGTAAAGGCACTGGAAAAGGGGTGCCTCATCTCCTAAGAGATTTGGATTGTAAAAGAACTGGAAAAGGGTTACCTCAACTCCTAAGAGAGTTGGATTGGAAGAGAGATCACAGTCAATCAAACAGATAATGCTTAAAGAGACAAGGTACTGGTAAGATTTCATTTTTAACTTTGGATTAAGTAATAATGCTAAGAAAATTATTAAAGAAACACAGGAAACCCTCCACTGAGGAATCACTCCCCTGTGAGCTGCACACCAGCAGCCAGCAGACCCAGCAGCCCGAGACCTTCTCCACTCAAGCCCGCTGTGGGATCCAGTCAGCCGACAATGATGTGCTCTGCACAGGCTGGCTGGAGAAATCACCTCCTGAGAAAAAGTTGGGGCACTATGCTTGGAAGAAACGCTGGTTTATCCTGCGGAGTGGTCAAATGAGTGGTGCCCCAGGTGTTCTAGAATACTATAAGAATGAACACTCCAAGAAACCCCTGCAGATCATCAACCTAAACTTCTGTACGCAGTTGGGTATACACGTGACCTTTAGCAAAAAAGAGCTTGAAAAGAGTTTTATGTTTGATATCAAGACCAATGAGCGCACTTTCTACCTGATGGCTGAGACAGAGGCTGACAGGAATAGGTGGGTCCAGAGCATCTGCCAGATCTGTGGCTTCAGTCAGACTAAAGAGAGCACTGATACACTGAGAAACCTTTCTTCAGTCAGTCATAGGCTCAGCTCTTCACGAGCTGAATTCAGCAGCTCCAGTCAGCCCCTGCTCCAAGCAAGAAGGTCCTCAGCCTGTTCACAGTCCACAAGCCACATCCAGCCTGCCTCATCTACCAGTGCACCGCAGGAGCATCAACACTTGCACCAATGCATAAGTCGAAGGAGAGAAAATGCAAGGAATGCCAGTTTCTCTCAGAGCACCCGGCAGGACAGTGATACAGCTGCACAAAAACTTGCCCAGGGCAATAGACACTGTATCAACAGAGTCAGCAGTCAGGTCCATGACTTCTCTAGCCTTCCAAAGCCAAGCCAATACAGTGGTTTTGTCCCCCCTCGTAGCCTGGCTTCACACAGTCACACCAAGGGCAGTTTCACAGTGTCTGCGGCAGATAGTAAGGATGTGTACACCTTCAAGGCACCCAGAAACACCCCACGTAGGGAATTTGGAGACCTCCCCATGGACTCCGCCACGGCTCCCCCACCACTGCACCCCAGGACACCACGGGGGAGCAGCCTTCAACAAATACCGCCAGACAGTGACTACAAGTACCCAACAGGAGGTGGAGGAACCGCCTGCTGGCATGATAAGTCTCCAAAAAACACTATCATGGTTCAATCAGACAATGCCAGCTTCTCTCAAAGCAACATACAAGAGAGTGATACAGCTGCACAAAAACTTGCCCAGGGTAATAGACACAGTATCCACAGAGTCAGCAGTCAGGTCCATGACTTCTATAGACTTCCCAAGCCAAGCCAAAACAGTGGCTTTGATCTCCCTTGTAGCCTGGCTTCACCCAGTCACAACAAGGCCGGCTTCTCAGTGTCTGCATCAGATGTGTACACCTTCAAGGAACCCAGAAACACCCCGTGTAGTGAATTTGGAGACCTCCCAGTGGACTCAGCCATAGCTCCCCCACCACTGCCCCCCAAGACACCTCGGGGGAGCAGCCCCCAACAAAGACCGCCAGACAGTGACTACAAGTACCCAACACGAGATGGAGAAACCGCCTGCTGCCGTGATAAATGTCCAAAAAAGACTATCGTGGGTCTACCAAACAATGCCAGGTCTGATGATAACTATGTGTCTATAAACCCAGGTTCTGACAACCCCATGAGCACAATGCCCCTTCACATTGCCAGCCGAGGAAGTGAGATCCAGCCACCCCCTGTCTATTGCCACCTCAAGCCTGGCCAAAAAGCAAAGCCAGAACCCCTTGACCTGAGAAACAACACTGTTATCAATGAGCTCCCTTTCAAGTCACCTGTCACCAAGCCTTGGTCCACGGTCAACAACACTTTCAATCGCAGCTCCTCCCAGTACTGCCGTTCCATCTCCATTACAGACTCTGGAGACTGTGAGAAGAACTGTGTCCCTATGCAGAACCTGACGTCTTCATCCCCTGTACCCAGTGGCACTAACAACTCAGCTCCAAAAAAGAGGGCTGGTAATGTGAATTACATAGACCCAGACTTCCAGCAACCCTCCCCAAGCCCTCAACACAAGCCATCCACATCAACGATCATATCAAATGAGAAAGGAGTATATGTCCAAATAGATGAAGAAAAGAACCAGGCCCTACAAAAGTCCATACAGGAATCAACAAAGATGCGACAGTCCTGAAGGTCCTCCAAAGATGCCAAGCTATGGTAAGGATGGCCATCCCCTGGCACCTCTTCTCCTTTGTGAGTTTTGTTCAAAAGATGTATATACCTTCTGTACGTATAGAATGGCCACACATGTGTGTATGAAGTGTGATTGTAAATGTGTGACTGTTAACAAAAGAATGCCATTGTGTTGTCTTTAAATTGTGTAATTGCTGGGGAAGGAGCAACAGTTGTTAAAGTACAGGTTACTTGGGAGGGAAATTTCTGCTTTTTTTCCATGGAGGGTGAAGAGCTGTGCATTTCTTCCAGACTGGTATGGTTTCATGGGACAGGACCCCTTGAAGCAGTGGCCCAGGCGATCTGAATATTTGTTTTCCTTAAAATTTGTTCAGTTAGAAATGGTAGTGGTCACAGGCAATCACTTATAAAAGGAAAAAGGAGGAATATTATATAGAAATGATACTTTGTATTGGAATGGATCCTCATTTGTTGATACTTTGTATTGTTTATTTGTTTATATTAGTTAGGTTTTCTAGATATATAGATATTCTTCAAACCATTCTAAGACCTACGGAATATATGACATTTAAATGGTTTAGGGTTTTTCTTGACACTGAGACACAACTGCTCCTGGCACACCAATTACATCTGAGCAGAAGATGAGCATTGAAGAAATAAAGTTTGCCTTTGACATGGCAAGACTAGCCATTTGGGCAAGAAGCTGCTCTTGCCTGAACTGTTTGACTGTTGATTTATAAACTGGACATGCAGGACTCACTGCAAAGTGAGTGCTTAAACAAGATGGGCAACCATGAAAGGTTCCTGATTCATGGAAGAGTCTACCGGATGTTCTACTGCACACAGAAAAAAGGTGACCGACAAACTGACAATGCAGGTGGAGGGTTTAGAATTTTCTGCTTTGTTGAGAAGTCTGGGATACACATTGTGGTCTGTAGGCTAAAAATGGATGCCCCAACGTTACCAAGAAAATTTGGGTGACTGACTAGGAAGCAAGATAAGCCTGTCATTTCTAGAGTTTATATATTGTTCTTCTATGGTCTTTGATGGAGTTGAAGACAGATAGTTATAGTAATGCACTAAGATAGAGTCATTAAAATCTTATAGTTCTTACTTGATAACTGTTTTGTTATATAACATCAATATCACCTGAGGTTTTTGTACGTTTTTATATATAGCTTCTCACAATAAAGGTGAGCGACATTCTCTCAGAAACTGGATCAAGCGTCTTGTCGTTCATGCAAATGTCCAGGCTTTCACCCGATATTTGACTTAGTGGTGGCCAAGGGCGGCCACAATATATGAGTTAAAATGTCCAAGTGCTTAGACTAGAGACTAGGTCACAGTGCTGTCTGTACACATCTCAGCAGATGACACCAGATATGTAAGTAATAAAATATGAAATGAAGTGACTAAGAAATCAGTCTGAGGATGGTTTCCCATGTGAGGGTTTGTTCCTTTTATGCTAGGGAAGAAAACACTGTATTTAGGAAAACTGTGAGAAGCAGAGGCGTGCTTCTAAGGGCATTCCTTAGAGTGGCTTGAACAGACACAACCTGGGAAGATGGGCTACTGTCCTCAAAGTAGCTGTTGGGTGCTTTAGAGAGAATTGATGGACTCGCTGGGTAGGGCATCGAATAGAGGGCGCAGGACGGGGAAGACCCTCTGAGTATGATTGTGCCAGGGACCAGTGCCTGGGAGCTCTAGACATTGAAGGAAACTGCAGTCAATCAGGGGGAAATGAATGAACAATTCAAAAGTTCTCCCAGAGAAAGAATTGGGGACATATTGTTGTGCCCAAATTCTGAAACCCCAAATCACCAAGAGGACCATTTCGATGCAAAGCAATGAGTCTTTTATTGCAGTTGTTTAAGGAGCTAACCCCATGTTAGCTCAGGCCTTTCATCCATCCACCATGGCAGATGGCTGGGAAAAGACCCAGAGAAACCACGGGGCCAGAGATCTTATAGGGCAGGGTAAGGGGAGTGTCTAGGGGTACGCACAGACTCACTATTGGTGTGCCTCCAGACTTGGAGGGCTTGCCCTGTGTTGATTGGTCAACTGGTTGTTATGGCCCATAGGCTCTCCCAGGGTGGTTGCTATGCTTTACACTTCATTGCTGTGCATTTGTCAATAAAGCACACCCAGAGCTGTAAAGCATAGCGCCACCAGCTAACTTCTGATTGGTTCCTTGCCACGAGGCAGGCACCTGACCTCCTAGTGACCAAGGCAAGTTGTGGCAAGCATGAGTTAGGCTGTTATGGTTGCCAAAATGGGGAGCTGGTCCGTTCAATCAAAGGAGAAAAGATCCTATTTATGTGTAGGATAGAGTTTATCTTTTGAATGTGAAATTGTATATTTTGTTTTAATCTTTGTTATATTTGTTCATCATTTTTATATGCATGTATCTGTGTACCACATGTGTGCTTGGTGTCTGGAGTCAGAAGAGGGATTTAAATCCCCTGGAACTGAATTGATAAAGGGTTGTGAACCACCATGTGGGTGATGGGAATTGAACCTGGGTTCTCTACAAGAATAATAAACGTGATCTTAATTTCTGAATTTTCTCTTCAGCACATAATTTGAAATATTAGAACAAAAGATCAAAAGGAAAACCTGAACTGTTTTGTTTTTGGCGTGTGTGTGTGTGTGTGTGTGTGTGTGTGTGTGTGTGTGTGAGTGTGTGTGTGTGTGTGTGTGTGTGTGTGTGTGTGTGTGTGGTGTGTCAGTGTTTAGAGCAGTGTTTCTGAAGCTATGAGACAGTATTCTTCAAATCCAACATCTAACTCTCATTTTAGGAAATATGAAATATCTAAAGTATGTAAAATTGAAGCTTGAAAACTATTTAAGAGTTTATAAATAATTAAAATTGAGAAGAAAGGGTAGTAAAGGCGTGGACATGAAATTCCTTTAGATGGTAGTAAGCAATACTCTGTAGATTAGATTTGAAACATGTTTTCCTCAGTAAGATAAAGTCAGCACATCTTGGATGCTTGTGTCTTCTTACCCTGTTTTCAGACTGGCTTGAGCTTGCAGTTTTAGCTCAGCTTCTTAAATGCTGGGATCACAAGTATGTGTCAGGTAATTCCCACCTGTGTTTTTTGTTTTGTCCTTTTATTCTTCAAATTTAGTACATGAAAACTTAGAGAAAAGTATAATTATCTTTGATGAACACATTGAAATTTAAAATGTTTTTAATCTTTATGTTTTTTGAGACAGGGTCTTGTAGCTGAGAATGCCTTTCAATTTCTGATCCTTTTGTCTCTGCCACATAAGTGTATGTGTGCCCTACTGTGCATGGCACTAATTACTTTTAGAACATTTCCTTCTTTTGAAAAACAAGGTATGTTTAATATATATGCTCAGTTAGAATTACAAATGGAAGAGCCAGTCAAGCTTTGTGTTTTAGAGGGCTTAAAATAGAAGCCCACATTCCTGAGGAGGGGCGTGGTACCTGTTTGTGGGTGCACTTTTCCATTTTTCCTCTTGTCATTTTAATCAGTACCATAAAAAGTGTTTTCTTCCTTTAGACTGTTGAAGATTTTAGACAGTCCAAGAAGGATAATGCTAATTATGTTGCAGTAGTCTCTGGTAAACTAGATGGTGCAGAAGATGCTGGGAGGAACAGCCAAGCCCTACACTGAGAAACAGCTCCTTTTAGTTTTCTGACTTGTTTTTCAAGGCATGGGATGCAGAGTTCTAGTCATAATGGCCAGAAACAGTGGTGTTAGTGGGTGCAGTGGAGTAAACACTGACCTTCCTGGCCCCTCAGGTGTCCACAGAATGACCTTGTGGGTAAGATGCCTATTGTCCTCTGCTTTTCTCCATGCAGATGCTCCAGTTCTCATCACACAGGGCAGAGTAAGAGAGGAGAGGACAAGTGTTGTCAGCTGGGGAGGGAAGTGAGTGTCTAGGAAAATACCTAGCAAGTAAGGGATTGGCATGGCACCAGGCTCACAGATAGTCTAAATTCCAGATTAACTGCCCATAGGTGGGAGAATCACTTAAATTTGTTTTTGAAGATTCCATTTGTCAAGAAATGTGAAGCTAGCTGCACTAGCACAAAGAACACATGTGAGTGCATGCACAGGGTGTTTGCCAGCTTGGCTTATATGCTAATTCACTGAAGAGTACAGGTTTCTAGTTGTTTGAACAACTAGCCCTAGAGATGCATGATATGACTAGGTTATAGAGAGAGATGGCGGCCCTCCCAGTGCAGCAGTTTTAAGTGCCTCTTATCCTTGGGCTAACTGCTTCTGAGACTTAAGCTCAGTGCAGTGTTTAAAGCAAGCTTTGCTACTAGATTTTGCTTCTTTGATGTAATCACATTTAAAGTCTTGTTTTGTTTGGCATTAACCAAAGCTTAACTCCCTGTCTTAACTCATTTGTCTACTTACCATCCTCCACCTAAAAAGGAGACATTCGGTTATGGTTTTGTTTTTCTAGAATTCTTGAAATGCATGTTCAAGCATAGATAAATATATTACTGTTTTATTCTCCCTTGATGACACAAATGTAAGACCCTCTGCTTGCTGTTTGCTGGTATTCTTGTTTCAGGTAATATGTAATGAAGAATTGTGTTTCAGAATGGGCAGGCTCTTTCTTTTCTGAATATTGTTTTGAGAGAGAGGAGCAAGCAAGCACAGGAGCTCACATGTGGAAGGCAGAGATAGACACGGGGTCTCTTAGTACTGTGTACAACAGGAGCATTGTCACCATTTTAGATGCAGGCGAAATGGATAACATTTAAAGGGTGTGTTGACAGCAGACTTGAAAAAACTCCCAAAGCCAAAGAAAGAGTAAAAGAATGGACAATTTGGGCATGAGCAGCTAATGGATTGTTTCAGGGTAGAACAGCACAGAACAGAGCTTAGGAGTTGTCACAGTGTTCCCAGAAGCTTACCTGAGTTTGAGGTCAGCTTTTACTATGGTGTGAGACTCTCAAGTAAATGGGGAAATAGTGGCCAGAAAATGGCACAGTGGATAAAGGTGCTTGCCATCAAGTCTGATGTCCTGATGGAAAGAAAAACCTGACTCCTATGTGTTGCCTTCTGACGTCTATATCTCCTACTGTGGTGTTCCTCCATCCACTATATGAATAAGTGAATTTTAAAATTAGAAAAGGGGAAAATGAACTTGGCCATGAGAAAGAATGGACAGAATGGGCAGAATAACTTAAACCTGAAGTCTGTAGAGTTTGGGGGCAGTTGGATCTCTTCAGTACATTTTTCAGGCTACTGAAAAGTTGCTTAGAAAGAGGACAGAATGGGGTGTTGGCCAGTGCTCTGGGTTGTTATCTGTGCCATTTCCGGGTGCTGCTCAGTGCCTTCCCCTTTCCTACTGGCTCTAAGTTTTCAGGACTCTGAGCCTGCACCACGACCTGTCTGCCATTCTGTCTCATGACTTTCTGTCCATTTTGATACCCCCAGACATGATTTTGCATTTTGTGTTCCATAACACTAATAGTCCATTACTATTCTCACCTATTGCCAAAGTCCTTGGCATTTTATTTTAAAAAGCAAAGAAGACCAGAGAAGTAATGGTGAATGGAGCATGTCAGTTGTTTTGTATGAGAATATGGGGAAGAGCTCGCTGGAGTCATGAGGAGACAGAAGTTGTATTCAAAGAATTGGAAACTGCTGGATTTATTGTTGGTTACCATCTTAAAACAGTTTTAAGTAAATAGGGAGGCAGAAGCAGTGTCTTTGAATGTAACTTTGAACTCGAAGGCAGGTCTAGGCACAAAGTACGTATTTTAGGTCAAAGTCAGCAAAAATGGGAGAACATGATGATGACTGATGGAGACATTCAAGGGGTTAAAACAGCCTTTCTTACTAATAACACTGTTAAGGTTGATGGATGGTGGGTGATGTTTTGTTTTGCCTGCTGTCATGCATTGTCCCTATCATCTACTCTCTGAATGCTGTTCCCACTCTAAGATCCAGAATCCTCAGTTAATTGATTCTAATTTCGTTTAGGAGAAGGGCAAAGAATTGAGGAGGTGAGAGTGGTCTTTGGAAGGTGAGGGGAAGGCCCTGATGAAGGAGGTGCAAATTGAATAGCTTTACTTTTCATGGTTAACAAGGGACATCTCCTGTGGAGAGAAAGTTAGCCAGTTGCTTGAGATTGAAGGCTTTAATGGTGCCTGAGGAGTTCACACATTAGATGATGTGAAATTAGGTAGCAATTTATAATCCATTAGGTCAAAACTTTTGCTTCTTTTTTTCCCTCCAAGAAATTAGGTCTTAGAGAAATTCCTTGTTAATTTTCTGAGACAAGGTTATCTATGTAGCATTGGCTATCTTGGAACTTCCTCTGTAGACCAGAATGGTCTTCAACTTAGAGATCCACCTGCCTCTGTCTCCTGAGTGCTGGGATTAAAGATATGCACCACCTCCACCTGGATAAATTCTTGGTTATTATTGTGTGTGTAATATGGAGGCACAGTGGGAATTTTTAGCTATAATTCTTGTATATGTCTATCTAATTCTAAATACAGTAATTGGGTAGATACATACTTTGGGACAAATCTGTGCCTTTTCTTTCGACACTGATAATCTTGATAATATAAAGACAAAATCAAGTCTATGTTCAAGGCATGAAGTCAACAAAATCCATTATTCATAAACTTGAGATAAAGGAAATACATAGAAATAATTAAATTCTTTACTCAATTACTTTTATCCTCTCCTGTTATCTATATGTTTATTTATGTTGTGGATTGTCACCTGGTAGCCAAAAGATACTGAGAGAAGGGAACAACTGATCTCATTCTTATGCTAACTTTCAGGTCGAAGAACAATTGAGAATTGTTGAAGAACAAAGAAAGATTCAGGAGGAAAGGATGAAACTAGAACAATAACACCAACGCCAACAAAAAGAAAAACAAAAAGTTATCCTGGGCAAGGGGAAGTCC
The DNA here is from genome assembly GCF_003668045.3 of Cricetulus griseus. Classification (NCBI taxonomy): domain Eukaryota; kingdom Metazoa; phylum Chordata; class Mammalia; order Rodentia; family Cricetidae; genus Cricetulus; species Cricetulus griseus. The sequence goes on from NW_023276860.1 coordinate 10,592, forward strand.
AGGCCAAACCTGTCCTTCTCATTAAAAACCAAGGATTGAATGTCAGTCTCGGAACTTTTTACAAAGACACATGAAATAACTTAGTATTGTAGCCTCATGTTGAAGTGGGTTGTTTTTTTGTTTTTGTTTGTTTGTTTGTTTGTTTGTTTTAATTTGGAATGTCTGGAAAGTTAGCTTGCTCTAATAGGGGCTGTGCTCTGCAATCCCTTTATTTTTCCCACTTGTTGTCCATTACGTCAGATCCTTATCAGATCATAGCTGTCTTCTGGAAGTGTTGTATCTTTCACCTGTTGGGATTCTGTAATGGTTGATGGCCTGCTGAAGTTCAGGTCACTTGGTGAATAGCTTGGTCTGGTAAGGTGTTCACTGACCACTGACTTCGGGGTTATACTCTGTTTACTACGTCATAATGGTGGTTTTGCTGATTTTCGGGTCTTTGATACATTTATAAAAAAAGAAAATTTGGTAATTGCATTACAAAATTGGCAGGGTTTTGCTGGATATTTGTGGTGTTGTTACAGCAGTGTCCTTGTGATACTGTATCTCTTGGTGTTCCTGATAAGAGGTAAGGATAACAGTTGGCCACCTGCTACAGAAGTACCCACAGTGCAGTATGGTCACTCTCAGACTCTTGTTTCTCTCATTGACAAAATCAAACCAGCATTCCCCACTGTAAATAAATGATTTTGCTGAGTAAAGGAAAGTCTTAAATTCATATGTTTAAGCAATTTTTTTTAAGTTCTGGTAAGTCTAAAGGGTGGTTTACTTTAGAAGCCTTAGAACTACACTAGATTTCCTCTGGTTTATATTTTTCACAGGGCATCTATGCACATTGAATAAACCTGTGAATTAGTACTACTGGATATTTTTACAGACACTACTTTATGCTGATAAGAGTTAAAACATCAAGTATTATCTTTGAAAAATCCTAAACCTGTGCCTCTGTTATAGAAAATAAGTATTATTGCCACAAATTATACTTAACAAACACTAGAAAATATGTTTTTAAAATTTATAGACTATTAAGTCACATTCAGAGTGGGTGGACCATCATATAGAACTTGACTTTGTATGTTCAATAGGGCTAAAACAATCTTTAACCTTGCATGTTTATTTGTGGGATACACATATTTAAAATCACTCAGTTTTTGGCTTGGGGTTTTGTTTGGGTATTTTTACATGTGGAAATTTAACGATAACCAGGATTTTATACAGCAGAATATGCCTCACCTTTTTATTTGTTGAAGCATACTAGTATTTACCAATCAATAAAATGCCATAAAATGATATTGGAGGTGCTTAGGTACGGCATAGTGAAGAACCCGGTCCCCAGAAAAAGTTGTATCATTGTTTAGCATTGAAAATGCTGCTTGAGATGATTAAATGGTAGATTATTTTGTGTTTGCATGCTATGGAAAATACTGTTGCTTTAGTTTCAATTCTTTGATATAGTAAAGAAGAATGATAGAATTTTAAGTAGGCATGAGGTATAGTAAGGTTTTAGTAAACAGGATATCCTGTCACTCTAAATACCTATTCACTTAATTTACCTGCATAGATTATAATATGTAATCTCATAACATAAGTTAGCTCAAACAGTTTCCTTCCTATACTTTATTCTTCTGATTTAATTTTTAAATTCATATTCAATTTTCCTCAGTTATATATTCAAGGTTTTGGAAGTGTCCATTAAAGTTGCTTTTGCTCTGCTTGTGTTAAAAGCACTTTGTCTGAAGAGTAGCCTGGTGTTCAAATACTTGACATCAGCCCTTTTGTGACTTTTATTCCATCATTAAGTTTCTTCTGCTACTATGAAAAGAAATCACAGTAGCTAAATAACACATCTCAATGTCTACTGTTAGAGACTCCTAGATATTCAATCGTTCCTGTGCTTAGTAACTGATTACTGTTGTCCAGCAGGCTACAGAAAAAAGGATGTCCTTGTTAACATTATGTACCCACCTTAAACTGTGCTACAACAATGTAGTGATTTGTTTTCTAAATTTGTTCCACCACTTTTGTGTACACATTATAAAGGTTAAGAGATTTTTTTCACAATTTATTAGCCATTCAGATGTTCCCTTTAACTCCCAGGTTTGTTTTCTTGAGTTATTTTAAATTTTTGACGTGTTATAGAATTAACTATTGGCTGTTTATTTTTATTATAGTATTTAAAATTTGTAGTTTTTACCATTAATATTGTGTATTTTGCATAATTCTCAACTTATAAACAAAACCTTTAAATTTTCTTGGTGTGAGGACTCTTCAATTCTTCAAATGAAGGTTCCTAGGTAAGGGCTATAGTTTCCCTTAGGAGGTAGCAAATATGCCTGTTGCTGTTCTGAGTAATGTCTTGGTCACTCAACTGTACTAGTATATGCTGTGTGTATGTGTCTGTGTGGCCACCAATGAACATTTTGCATGCTGCAATTAGGTTGAGCTTCTGGTATTCAGTTGTCTGCAATTCTGTTGTTTTCTACCCAGAGCCATTTGTGCACTTGGCATAACTGGCCATGAGAATGCTGAAGATGGGAGTTACCACCGCTCCAGGAAGTCATGTGAATACTTGATACTAGGTTTACTAACTGGAAAGGACCTGAAAGTACTGCAGAAGGGCAAACACAGGGAGATGGATATAGCTGTTCCCTGGCAGTAGAAGTCTTATCTTTCCAATTGTTGGAATTCCGTTTAACTGCTCTTGATTCTTTGCCATCTGTGATGTGTGTTGATGGTTTTAGAAGTGACTTGTCCTGGCGAAGGACACTGTCACCCTATTTTTGGTTGCATTGGCTAATGCACACCACCATATGTTTTTTAGCTAGTTGCCATTTGCTTGGCATGATTGGGATGCTCTCCCTCTTGTGGGGTGTACAGTGAGGTTGCGGTTACTAGAGTAAGTGATTTGTGAAACAGCAACAGATCTGGACAGAATCCTGTGTTCCAGCCCCCCAAATTCTTTCTAAAGCAAACCCCAGTGCTTTTCTATGTATTAGAGTGTTCTGCAAGTTACCAAAGGAAAGTCCACCCAGACATAGTTGGGGGAGCTTTGAAAGCTGTTTTGTGGGGTGACAGGAAGTGGAGAAGGGGAGCTGCAGGGAGAGAGGACAGGAAATGGGGAGCGGGGTCGGGATTGGCACCAGGCAGGCGGGCACTGCGGGTGGCCTGCGAAGATTGGCGCTGCCCTGCGAGTCCATCCTAACTTGGGTCCTGCCGGCCTGATCACTTGGTGCCAGAATCAGGCCAGGAGGCCCTGGAAGGCATCCCCCACGGGCATAGGTTCTGCACTCGTCACGAAGTGCTCAGAACTGGGAGCAGTTTGCCCAAGGCCTTGGCCGGGTCCAGGAGGGACTCCACGTGGAAGTCCTGTTGGGGACTTTGGATGGTTTTCTTCAGAACTGCCATCTCCAGCCCAACAGTTTTATAGCTTATCTACTGGAATTCCTTGAACTCCAGGTAAGTGGCGTCCACGATCCCTTTTGCTCACCCGCCCTGCACCTGTCCTGGGGGTCCGCCATGTGGTCCAGGCGGGAGGATGCCTCAGAGCCTGTTTCTAGACCCTGAGGCGCCCGTCCCCCACCCCTACCCCGCCATGTTTCTCTAGGTGGGGACCGGCTGGACTTGAGAGCCCGGGCTCCAAGTGGCTCTTCCTGGGGATCTAAACTCAAGTGTTCCAGGGTGCCCGACTCCCTGGCGACTCGGGTGGCACCTCGGGAAAGGTGTCTCATGGCTCTACCTGGCTCTCCCTTCTTTGTGGAGAACGGAGGACGTTGCCACTAAAGGGGCTGCAGAGGCGCATCGACTGGCGGGCTCCACAGCCGGGTAGAGATGCTGCGCTCTCAGGGAGTGAGTGGGTAAGGCACCGCCCGGTTCCCTGCGGGAAGGCAACAGACATTGGGGGTCTGGGGCAGTGGGATGTCCCTTTGGGAAGGGGACAGTGGGCCCACAGTGTCTGAGAACCGGAGTGAATTGGAGTCTGCTTCGCATCCCTAACATGCACCGCTGAGCTCGCTGGCTCGAGGGAGCTCGCTGGCTCCCTGGCTCTGGCTGCCCGCCCTCTGCACGCCAGCCTCTCCTTTCGAGTCGGAAACAGAGGCGCAGCCTCTATGTTGAGCTCAGAGCCATGCCCAGTCAATGCCGCTGCCTATAGTATTTGGGGAGTCGCTAGTCCCTAGATCAGACTCGCTTTTTGCAAAGCAAAGGGAGGGGAGAAAGTCAGGCCTGAGACTAACTTTTGGGTCTGGGCTCCCAGGATGCGCTCTGGTTTAGAAAATGCCAGCCATCCTTTGGGATTTGCCAAAGGCCAGGGTCTCTGGAACATCACATGGGTGCTGCTATTTCCTCATCTTCCAACTATGGCTAGAAAGTGCTGTGGGGAATTCTGGTATCATCCCTGGGAGAGTGTGGAGACTCTGGGTGGCTCCTCGATCTTAGTGCAGACTGAGTATAGTAATCAGGCCTGTAAAGGCAGTCACTCTAGGGACTCAGCTAGCTCCTTTGCCACAAATACCATATATTCCACATGACTTTACTCATTTACATGCTGGTTTCTATATAAACTGGGTCACACATTTACACTTTACTCTTGTATCTGTCAGTTAATAAGTCAGTCTCCCACAAGATTTTAGGTTGGAATCGTTGTTGTTTCATTTTTTTGCAGTTTTCTGCTTGGTGTCCGTTGAACCTTGTCACTTGCAAATAGGCTTGTGGTGGTATATGCAAATTGTCTGAGTGATAGCTGTGCCCCAAACACTGACATGACCTTTGTCCAGGGCATGGTGCTGCTCTGAGCACTCTTTTCTCTTCCTCTTGTAAGACCGACAATCCTGTTGCTTTCAGGCCCCACCCTTATAATCTGATTTAACCCTGGTGAGTTCCTTAGCCACTCCAAGCCCAAGTACAGTGTGTTGCAATGGGCACTGGAGCTTTAATGTATGTTTTAGGAGAACACATTTCAGCTTCTGGCATCATAGAATACACATTCTCACGAGCTTAGCCTGGGGTTGCATCTTGCTAATAAAGTCACCCAAGTGTGAAGCTGAGCAGTATTATCCAGGGAACATCAAAGTGCTTAGTATCTGGCATTTATCAGTTAATCGTGGTATGTCTAGAGGTGATTTTCAAGCCAGTTTCCTATCCTTTCTTTTGCAGGTGTTAACTTTGGGTCCCTTCTTGGAACAGGAGGAAGAGCTATGGAGAAACTAAAGAGAACCGATTTAAATAAGTTGAACTCTCTTCTGGCCTCTCCCCTTTCGAGAAAGCACCACTTCACCCTGTAAGGAGCCTGAAGAATTAGACCAGTCACTATGAATGTGACCAGCTTGTTTTCCTTCACAAGTCCAGCTGTGAAGAGACTTCTAGGTTGGAAACAGGGTGACGAAGAAGAAAAATGGGCAGAGAAAGCTGTGGACGTGTTGGTGAAAAAATTGAAGAAAAAGAAAGGGGCCATGGAAGAGTTGGAGAAGGCCCTGAGCTGCCCGGGACAGCCAAGTAACTGTGTCACCATTCCCTGCTCCCTGGATGGCAGGCTGCAGGTGTCCCACCGGAAGGGATTGCCTCATGTCATTTATTGCCGAGTGTGGCGCTGGCCGGACCTCCAGAGCCACCATGAACTGAAGCCTCTGGATTGCTGTGAGTTTCCTTTCAGTTCCAAGCAGAAGGAGGTGTGCATCAACCCCTATCACTATAAGCGCGTGGAGAGCCCTGGTGAGTGGTGTGGACTGTGTGTGCCCCGGGAAGGCTCTAGAGATCAGAGCAATACCACCTTTCTCTTGTGGGGTGTAAATCCAAAATATCTTGGGGAAGTTTTATTTGTATTCATTTATGCGTGTGCAAAAGAGCACAGGAACTCTATATACTCAGCTTTCGCTCATTGTAACAAGTGTCTGTAACAATCACTTTATAAAGAGGAAGGTTTACTTTACTTCATGACTTTGTAATTATCAGCCCTTCTTCCCATTGGCTCCAGTTGCCACAGTGTGTCATTCAGGATGGTTTTGTTGATGGATTGGTTCACCTAGCTGATGATTTCTGAGGGTCCCCAAGTATGGATGGTGTCAGATTTGGGTGGCTTCCCTCCCTGCTCCTTGGATTGCCAGGTGACTTTTCTCTCACAGGAACTTCAGACCCCAGGGGTAGACTGCAAACTTCCAGCTCAACCATCCAATAATAGGTTGGTCTCCAAAGGCCTTTTGTATTTTTGTGGAATATATACGTCATGTTAAAGTAAAGACTAGGGAATAATTTGCAAAGGCTTTTGTGTCCACTGCCTGTTTTAAGAAAGAGAGGATATAAACTAAACCTTCCTCATTTGACTCTGTGTTTTCTTTCTGTTCCCAGTGCTTCCTCCCGTGCTGGTTCCGAGGTACAGTGAGTACAACCCTCAGCACAGCCTTCTGGCACAGTTCTGTAACTTGGGACAGAATGAGCCTCACATGCCACCGAACGCCACGTTTCCAGATTCCTTCAGGCAGCCCAGCACCCACCCGTTTCCCCACTCGTCCATCAACAGCTACCCCAACTCCCCAGGCAGCAGCAGCAGCAGCAGAACCTACCCTCACTCCCGCGCCAGCTCAGACCCAGGCAGCCCTTTCCAGATGCCAGGTAGGAGGGGGCATTCGGGGACGCTGCCTGCCTTGGGGAGGTGGGTGGGGGTGGCCTGCGGGGCGGGGGCACAGTGGGTGGAACCCTGAGCACATCCTGGTGAACCAGTGCTTGGAGAATATCAATGTAGGGAGGGAGTTGTACATACAGCTGGAGAAGAGGATGGCTTGTTTGAGTCCTGTTAAGTTTTGAAGCAGCTGCATCCTTCTTTGAGTGGCACAATTGTTCCAGTCTCTGCTCTCCATAAAAAGAAAGGGGAATATGTCATATTACACACACTGCTGTTCTGAGAAGCGGCTTCGGAGAGCTTTTCCAACATTGAAGAACCCTTGTTATCAATGCAGCGGCAGAAGAGCTAATTACTGGGTTATCCGCCCGACCCATTTAATTAGATTCATTTTGCCAGTGATGTAATCCCAAGAAATATGTTAATATGCTTTTAACAGCAAGGAAATGCAACAGAAGTGATAGAGAACATCTGCTTGTTTAACTAGCAAAGAAATAAAACAGTTATTTTCCTGCTTGTTTAACTTAGCAAACACAAAAACCAGTTATTTTCCTGTTTTAGTCATAACTGATGGTGTAATACTGACTAATTAGAGGATTACACTTTTCAGATTACAGGTTAGTAAACAAGCATCTCAAATATTAGTGCCAGAGCTCTTGCCAGTCGACATCAAGAGGGACACGATAAATAAAAGATCATCATGAAATGCATGGATATTTTTGGGAGGGAAAATGATGGGACAGGATGTTTATAGAGCCACTTAAGGTGCTTTACATTAAATTTTACTTCAGCATCCATGTTGTACCTTCAGAAATTAAAACGTGATCCATGCTTTATTGCTTCCTCCGTTCCCAACTATAAGGAAAAGGAAAATGTTTACCTAAAGCTATCCTCTGACCCCTGCATACAAGTGCACACACATGCATCTGTGTACACTTGAGCAGGCCTAATCATACGCAAAAGCTCTCAGTGCAGAGGAGAGTCTGTGCCTGAAGCATGTAATTTTTTTTCTTTCAAACATTGTAGCTGACATACCAACAACTGCTTACCAGCCTCCTCAAGATGCCATGGCCCAGGATGGCTCTCAGCCAATGGACACGAATATGATGGCACCTGCACTGCCCTCCGAGATCAACAGAGGAGGTAAAATGAGTTGTCAGAGTGTTGTCTTTATGTCCTGTCCAAATGTCACTTTTACTCATTTAGACCTTAAAAAGGTAGCTGTTTGAGAAACATGGAAAAAACGTTTTGTTGTTGTTTTAAGCATAATGGAAAGAATTCTCTAGAGCCCATCTTTTCACTCAAATTCTGTCACAGTCCAATATGAAACCTCAGAATTGAATATGGAGGTTCAGATTCCCACTGGACTCTGAAATGGCCGTAAGCAGTGCTCTGCCATTTTGTGTTACATAGTTAGGTGAAGTGAGTTTCCAACATTGGTGGTTAGAACACCGAACTGTCAGTCACCTCTAAAGACAATCTAAGATGCTGTATGTTGACCAGTGTTGAATAATCAGCCAAGATTTATTAGTTATGGAAAAATAAACAAGCATATCTGTGTCCTTAGCATGCTAATTTGCTTTCACCTTCAATAAATGAGTAAGTGATATATATTATCATACATGCATTTATATACATATATGCACATATATCAAACAACTGTTTAAAATGCATCTGTCTATGATTTGGTATATTGGATCTCTGCCAGCTCCCAAACGAAATGAGAATGCCACCCTTAGTAAGAAGTACATTGGATCTCACAGAAATGACCCATGTGATCCTCGTAGTTGCCCCTCCCTGTCTTCGTTCCACCTGTGCTCAGCCAGTTTTACAATGCGGTTTCTGGTTGGGGTGCTCCAGGAGTAACTGTGAGCAAATTTCTTTCCTTCTTGCAGATGTTCAAGCTGTTGTTTATGAGGAACCAAAGCACTGGTGCTCTATTGTGTACTACGAGCTCAACAACCGCGTGGGTGATACATTCCAGGCCTCCTCCACAAGTGTGTTGGTGGATGGTTACACTGATCCTTCCAACAATAAGAACCGCTTCTGCCTTGGGCTGCTCTCCAACATTAACCGGAACTCCACAATAGAAAACACCAGGCGACATATTGGAAAAGGTGCGTGTCCCTTTACCCCTCCTGCAAACGTTCATCTTTTCTTCCTCTAGAAGTGACCCCATCATTCTTGTGGCAAATGCCAAATGTTCAGATGCTGCTGTTCACAGGAGATTCCCAAATGGCCACTAAACCAAGGGTATGCCCAGCCCCCATGTTCAAATTAAAGCAATTCCCTTTGCAGGTGTGAACACTTTGCTTTTGTGTAAGCTCAGTGTCAGTGCTGGTGTGGGTCAGCTGATCATAGCACTCACAGTGCTTATGTAACACAAGCATTCTGGAAAGTCATTTGGCAAAGTGATTCAAATCCTTTGATCCAGCCGCTTAACTTCCAGGAATGTCTCTTATAGATATTAGTAAAAACCGTCCAGTGACATTTGTTATGACTGCAATAGTAGATAATTAGTGTCAATACTGGTCTGCTGAGGGAGCCTGGCTAAACAGTTACAGCAGCAAGTCATACAGAATTGTGAGAGTTTGCAACACAGGCTTTAATGATTGCAAAACGGGACACAGTATTGCAGACTGTTAATTAACAAGCATTTTCCTCTGTTGCTGAAGAAATGTCAATATTTTCCACATCTTTATATTTCATATATTGTCTTAATTTTCTAAAATGAAAAGACATCATTTTTGATATCAGGGAAAAGGGTTTTTTTTTCTTCTTAAACAGTTTTCTCACTGGGTGTTGGTGGTGCATGGATTTAATCCCAGCACTCGGGAGGCAGAGGCAGGCAGATCTCTGTGAGTTCGAGGCTAGCCTGCTCTCCAGAGGTAGTGTCAGGATAGGCTCCAAAGATGCACAGAGAAACCCTGTCTTGAAAAACACAAAAAAAGTTTTCTCTATATTTTTGTTCTTAAATATATCACTGTATATCACTAAACAAAATGGATTTCTGCCACAGTGGGTAGAGCTGATACTGGGGTCTTAGCCCTGTGTGTCTGTAGAAATGCCACATTGTGTTTCCTCAGATAGTCTCACTAGCATTTTCTATTAAGCCATTCCAACTAAGCACCTTCTTAGCTCAAAGTCATACTACCTGCCTGTTTGCTAGCCTCTTCTTACTCCCTCATGAGTCTTGGCCAGAGGGTCCATCTTCCTTTTTGAAGATTTGCTTTTGTTTATTTTCTGTGTGTATAACGGGGCACATAGTGGTCAGAGGTCAAATTTGCAGAATTGGTTCTCTCCTTGGTCCAGCTTTAATAGGAGGGGGTCCAGGACACTCCCTGCTTCTCCCTGAGAAGGGGGGATGCTGCCTGGTCTTTCAGCATCCTAAGTTATAAGACGTTTTCAATTATTGTTTTATGTACTTATTTCGGTGAGCTCCTTTTTCACACAGTATGTTTTTTTTTTCTATTTAAAAAGTGTCTGTTTTAACTAGACCTCATGTCTTACTGCTTCCAGCAGTAATTCTTCAACCCGGGTTTCACTCCTCTGTGTTTATTGACCATCCCTTCTCTCTCTCTCTGAAGTTTTCTGAACAATTTAGCCTTGGCATAAATGCAGAAGACTTTAAGCACATAGGATACCCCAGGAAACTACAGGTTTTATATTGCTCTATTTTTAGAGTGTCCATATGCTTTCAACTCTGGTTAAGCAGGACATTAAATACCAAAATGAAAATGTCAACCATTATTATTTTTGAGAGACATTGTTAGTTCCTGAACACACTGGTTATCACAAGCATAACACAGTTAGCTAGATGTCTGTCAGAATGGCTATGTGAGTGGCCAAACTTGACTCTGCCTGGGTGCCTTTCAGCCTATGAATGATATGGTCTGTCCTGTCACAGGCGTACACCTGTACTATGTTGGAGGAGAAGTGTATGTCGAATGCCTGAGTGACAGCAGCATCTTTGTGCAGAGTCGGAACTGCAACTACCATCATGGGTTTCATCCCACCACTGTCTGCAAGATCCCCAGTGGGTGTAGCATGAAAATTTTCAACAACCAAGAGTTTGCTCAGATACTGGCACAGTCTGTGAACCATGGTTTTGAGACCGTGTATGAACTCACCAAAATGTGCACTATTCGAATGAGTTTCGTGAAGGTGAGCAGTGCCCGCCCATCTCATTCAGGCCTGACCCCCGCCTCACCCCTGCTATTTACAATATGTATACCTGTGCCTTCCTGGTATATATTCCTATCAGTGCCCACTGAGAGCACCATTGTCCAAGAGGTTGTCATGGGAACTTAGAATATAGTCCTCTCCTCCCACCTCACAGGTCCCAGAGATGGAACTCAGGTCTCCAGGCTTGGTGACAGGCACCTTTATCTCCCCCTGCCTCACAGCCATCCTGCAGTTTATTCCGGGTCAAGCTAAGGGTTTAATAGAGTCCAGGCTGGAGCATGTCTTATTTCAAAAGCAGGCAGCCTAGTCAGTCTGTGTGTCTCAGCAGTCCTTATGGCTCATATCAGCCTGGGGAGGGACAGCCTAGTGAATCTTGTCAGTTTCAGTAAAGGTTTTACGATGTCTGCTTCCTGAGTTTTAAGGACTTTGCCTAGAGGGTGGAGTGTTTCGCCTCCCCTTAAAGCATTCAGCAATTCTGGAGCTTCCCTATAAGACAGAAGGTTTTATCTTTGAAGATATTGCTACACAACATGTGTAAAAGGTGAGAGAAGAACCAACTTCACAGATTTGTTCTCTGAGCTCCACATGCACACTGTGGTGTACATTAACACACATTCATGCAACAACAACAAAAAGCTGGGTGCAGGGCTGTGTGTGGTCCCAGCATGGGAGACAGATAGGATCCCTTAGGCTTGCTGGCCGCCAGTCTAGCCTGATTGGCAAAAGCCCAGGTGCAGCAAGAGAACTCATCTCAGAAAATACAGTGGAGTGTGATTGAAGAAGACAGCCAGTGTAGACCCCTGTACTCTCCAGGCATGGACACACAGATAAAGGGGCAAGGGATTGTTCAGTTAAAGGCGTAGGACTCTTACAGTGGTCCTGGGTTCAGTCCCAGCATCCAGCTGAACTGGATCACGATAGCCTGTAACTCTACCTCCAGGATCCAACATCTTCTGAAATCCACAGATACCACACATTCATAGGTAAATCCATACTCAACATGTACATATTTGCACAATTTTTTAAGAAAAATATTAAAAAAATAAAGCCAGTTTGATAATACATGCCTTTTATTCCAGTGCTCAGAAATCAGACAGGTGAGCTCTGAGTTTGAGGCCAGTTTGGTCTACATAGGGAGTTTAGGCCAGCCAGGGATACCCATTAAGAGTATGTCTTAAAAGTATAAGTAAGTTAAGTGTTAACATAACATTAATGTAGTGGGAAATAAATATTTAAAATATCTTGTTTTGGTTTTTTATTTTTTGAGACAGGGTTCCTCTGTGGCTTTGGAGGCTGTCCTGGAACTAGCTCTTGAAGACCACAATGGTCTCGAACTGACAGAGATCCCCCTGCCTCTGCTCCTGAGTGCTGGGATCTAAGCCATGCACCATCACCTACTGGCTAAAATATCTTTATTCAAACAAGTACTGAATGTATTTTAAATTTGTCATTACCCAAGACTAATAATATTTATTTATTTATTTGATAAAAGGTCTCATTCTGTACCCTGACTGGCCTGGAACTCACAGAGATCTGCCTGCCCCTGCTTCCCGAATGCTGGAATTAAAGGCGTGTGCCACACCACCATACAAAATAGGTGATCTTGTGGTCCTTGGATAGACTTTTGGTGGCCAATGTCCATCCCCAAATATTACCCATGCTTTTGTGGTATGTTTCTTTTCTTGTGGGACATAGTCCAAACATAATTATGTGAACTGATCATATGATCTTTTTACTTGGTAGAGTGACTCAGTGAGATAGAGAGTTAAATGACACCAGTGTGCTTTCTTTTTCCTAGGGTTGGGGAGCCAAGTACCACAGGCAGGATGTTACTAGCACCCCCTGCTGGATTGAGATACATCTGCATGGCCCTCTCCAGTGGCTGGATAAAGTTCTTACCCAGATGGGTTCACCCCACAATCCTATTTCCTCTGTGTCTTAAAGGGCCTCTGGCTTCTGTCTCTTGCAAATGTTGAACCTTGCATGTACTTGAAGGATGGATATGTCAGGCGCGTGAAATCCTGACAAGGGAGCTTTGATAATCCTTGACCTCTGTGACCAACTATTGGATTGAGAAATTAACAAATATTGGTAACATGGTGTTGATATCAAAAATCTGTTTAGTTTACATTGTGACATTCTGTTGTATGATCAACTAAAATGTTGACTGTTGGCAGGAGTTTTGTGTATAGTTTTAAAGGAGATGGCCAGGCCAGGGACAAATTATCTAGTAGAAGAAGAACAATCCTGAGCAGTCCTTTTGTTGGGAGTGTTTGGCAGAGTGTTACGCTGATAGTCTTTGAAATGTGTTGTTCATTAGGTTCCGAGCCCACACTGAATAATCTTTCGATGGGTTTTCATTATGTTTTAAAACTATTTGTTTAGAAATGAATGGGGCTCTTTATTTTTGAAGCCAAATCTTTATTACATAAAAAGTATTCTTTCTAAAGCTGTATGCTGGCTGTAGTGTTGTCTGAATGATGTCAGGCTTTTGCTCCTTGATGAATATGTGTATACAGAATATTTGGAGCTTAGGAATAGTCTAAATGGCTAGTGGATCTAGAAGTTATTTGTCAGTGGGGTGGGGGAAAGGAAATGACAACTGCAAATGTACACTGTGCCTTAAGGATCAGTTTGTTGTCATAAATGAGCAAGCTGATATCTGAATTTGCTGTGTTTTAGGTTTTTAGTGTTTTATCTGACTTTTCCCCTTTCTTTTCTTTTATCTAATCTGCTCTACACCACAGTAAAGCAGCTGGTTAATTCCTGTAACTGTGAGAACAAATGAATAATCCCTTTTATTTGCAAATCAACAGGCTTTATATTTCAGTACAGAGTATATGAAAGGCTTGAATTCAATGAACAGTTTTTATGGAGTTTACAATACAGACATAGGCTTTCATTTCCAAATGAATTGTTTGCCAAACCTAGTAACTATGTTCATTATTAACAGGTTTAAAGAAGATCCCTATTGGAATCCATTTCAAACATTTTTATTTTGCTTTGTTTGTTTTTTGGTTTTGTTTTCTTTTGTTAATTTTTTCTATTCTCTTCTGCTCTTATACATTGTGTACCTTTATTCCAACACAGGCGGGTTTTCTCTACTGGAAAGTTTTAAATAAACCTGTCACTATTGCTTCCTTTGATTAAAAATGTGTCATTTCGTTATTTGCTTGTTAAAATTTGTGATCAGTAAGATGTGGTCTCTTTTTTTCAGTGATCTCGTCAAATACAAAGCTCAGTTGGTAAAGTGGGGACATGGAACCTGGCTTGCTAAAAGAGCAGAGTGATCCAAAGTCAGGAGAAAGGAAACATAAGGCTGGAGAAGACTAAGGGAAATCTATGAGGGAGGGCATGTACCAAGGTGCAACTGTATAGGTTACAGGGTAGCTGATGGAGCTGGTCCCTCTCCCTGATGTGAGTTTCAAACATCAAACAGGTCCTCCGGCTTGGCAGCAAACCTGTTACCCACTCAGCAGCCCACAAGTGTATGAGCTTTTTATTCAAGGGGCTTCCACAGTGTAGTATAGTAACTGACAGATGCCCTTACTCAAGTGGAAACATAGTTTCCCAATCTAAAGGGTAACCCTAGGGGAATGTAGCCAGTGTAGAACAAAAACTACACACAGGAGAAAGTTACCTTTGTGCAGTTTTACTGCGATGAGATGATCCCACTTTCCCACCAAGGGAAATTTTTTTAAAACAATTTTGAAAAAGAAACAATTTGAGGTCATTATGTTTTCAAGCCACACAAATACCACTGTTTCACCTCACATTCTCTCCTGGACTTGCTGCACAACTCCAAAATTTAACGGTCTACTGTCCCCACCAATTGAAATCCACTTTAAAAGAAAAGAAAGTCTTCCTCCCCACCCAGTGAAACTACAAAATGTATCCCCATAAATAGTGACCCAAATTTCTGCTTGTTATTGTTGCCTCCAAAAAACAATCAATGGCAAGCAGAGGAAGCTTGGGCCTGGAGACCTTCACTGTTACAGTTCCCTGTCCATCCTTGCTACTTGCTAGACCACTTGTCTTCTGTGGATCTCTCTGTGAGCATTGACTGAGTGGAGATGGCTGCATCACACATTTGAGCTGGGATCATTCAGCTAAAGTTATGACTACCCTAGAAATGTGTCACAAATTCAGGAGCCACCTTTCTTGAACCCTCTGTAGTCTGTGTTTTCCATTGGCCGAGATTGTTCAGTGTGACTGTGTCCAGGATCAGTAAGATAGTTCTTTGTTGTTGTTTTTTCAATTACTAAAACTGGACTGGGAAGAGGCCCAGCAGGTCAAGGATGAGTGTGATTATCAGAGTTTACACCCTACAGCCCATGGAAGTGTGGGTGGGTATGGTAGCCTGCCTGCAATTCCAGCCTGAGAAGGTAGACAGGATTCCCCTAAGCATTTTGACTGTGGAGACTAGCTATATCCATAAGCTCTAGATTTGATTGAGAGACCCTGCCTCAAAGAATAATGTAAAAGAACCATCAAAACATATTCCTGACATCAACCTTGGGCCTCTGCATGCATGTGCACACACACACAAATACACACACACACACACACACACACACACACACACACACACACAAACACACACCCTTGAAAATGACAAATGGGAATAAATAAAGTTTCCTTTAAGAATGATTTATAACTGGAGATTGAAAATAAAGAGCTCAGTTCAAGTTTTCACCTTTCTTGGTGGAAACTGCCTTTTCTGTTCCTGAGTTCCTTTATTGGGCAGTTATCAAGTTGGGTATTACACTGTGACTGCCTTGAAGATGTACTAAATAAAACACAAAGATCATCCTATCCATGGAGACCCTGGGGTATGCAGTGCGGTGTATAAAAAGGCCTTTTGTACTTAAGATCAGGTATATGGAATTCTCGTAAAATCCTAATAAAAAAACATTCTCATCTGCCATAGCAGGTCAACAAACAAGTCGTTCAGGAATGTTTTTTTTAAAGGAATTAGAAAAATCAAAGCAACTGTTTATCTAGAGAAGGAGAAAACAGATGAAGCTCAAGAAATTGACAAAGATGACTGGGGCTGTTTTTTTGAGACTCAAAGCCAGGATGATTAGAAGTGGAGAGCCCTGGCCCTACCACCTCTAGCATTGACAGAACTGAGGCTCCAGCCCTGGCCTGGTCAGCAGTTTCCCTATGTTTCTAGCACATGTTCCCTCGTCTGTAAAATAGAGACCGTAAAGCTAACCTGACTGGGTCATCGAGAGATTAACTGAACAAAGCACTCAAACTTCTCTGCAAATGATTAGCTCTGATTAAAATCCTGTCTTCGGGACTAAAGGAAGGACACTGGCAGTGTACAAATGCCCCGGTCTCTGCTGTAGGCACCAATCCAGAGGTTTCCTCACATGGTTTCTCTTCCACTCAACAACACGGGAGATACTTTCTATCTTCCGTAACTATGGTTATCCTTTGCTGTAATAAATGATTAAGATGGCCAGTGTGTAAAGAGAAACAGTCTTTTCTTAGCTCTCAGTGTGAAGGTTGTGATTTGTGACTTGACAGGTAGACCCGGCTCTGTGAGGGACAGAGGGCAGCAGGTTATTACAGGAATGAACTAACTGCCCACCTCGTGCCTGAGCTGCAAGGGGATGTGGGATTTGTGTCTCCCACTATCCCCTTTGACAGCATGCCCCAATGGCATGCTATGCTGTCTGGAAATTTACTCTGCTAACAAATTAGTCTGTCGCTGTTAATTCAGCCTCACTAGAATTCTAAGCACACTAGTGAGATGTGGCTGGAAGGTAACAGTGACTTCCTCAAGCTCACTCCGGAGCCTTGTGAGTGGCCTGCTTACTATCCGTATTTCCATAGGCAGTCTGCTTTTTCACAGACCCACTCTTAGGCTGTTCAGTGCCACTTGCAGCATTCTAGAATTTCTTTAGACAACACCTCTAAGTACTTTGTATTCCTCCCATAAGCCCGTTCCATAAGTCTGAGAACAACATGTCAGCGTTTCATCGAAACTGCAGGGCTTCTCTGTGCCAATAGTCTACATTCGCTACTTTCCTATCGTTGGGAAGAAGAACCTGACAGGAAGCCCTTAAAGGGGAAAGGGTTGCGCTGTGTTTGCTCAAGCTTTGAGGGAAAGTGTGGTGGTGGCAGAAGCAGCTTGGGCTGCAGTGAGGGGAACTTGGCTGCATTGGTATAATCTTGACAAAGAGCGGGGCTGTAAATCTTAAGACCCCATCCCCAGAGACTGACTTCCTCCAGTTAGGTCCCCACCTCCTAACGATTCTACAGCTTCTGAAAACAGTGCCACTTGCTGAGGACAAGTCATTAGATATGTGAATCTGTGGGGAACAGTTTACATTTAAAGCCTAACCACTTTGTAAATGGTTGGCAGTGTTCTATGTATCCTAAATTAAATACAATATTTAAAACAGGGGTGAACAATATACTTATTACATTTGATGTCCGTTTCACACCAGATAATGTAACTACATTATAATACTTTGATTTTTCTTCCCCTACAATGCTGTGGGTACTCTTTATAATTCCACTTACTTTGTCAAAAATGGAAAATGCATAATGAAATTACAGGGCTGTGTTTGAGCTATTAAAATCCTAGTTTCTTAGCCTGTTTCTATAATAAACATGACTGGCTTACTCATGGGCTAGCCATGCTATTTAACTCTGAAAGGGTCTAGGAAATTTTATAACTGGCTTGCTCTGTAGGACGGGACAATCCAAAGTTCTTGGAAGATTCCTGACTTTGGTCCCTCCTGTTTGTGTTTGGGAATAGAAGCATCTTGTACTTTAGACTGGTGCAGAACGAGAGAGGAAGCTGTGTGCTTGTGTTGCTGGTGAATGCGGTCTCTTTAGTGCCATGACTTGGTTATCTGTCTTCATTGCATTTATTTATGTGTGCATGTGTTAGTGTGTATATTCATGCATGTGTGTGTGTAGGTAGAGGTTGACACTGCATGTTTTTCTCAATCACTTTTTGACTTTTTGACCAAAGGCAGGGTTTCTCACTCAACTTGGACCTCACTGATTACAGATTTGACCCGACCACTTGGTCACTGAGTCCCAGAGAGCATCCTATCTCGTCTCCTCAGAGCTGGGATTGCAGTCAAGCACTGCAGTACCTAACTTCTTATATGGGTGCCTGGGATTTGAACTCCTGTCCTCAAGCTGTGCAACAAGCACGTTCCTAACAGAACCAGCCCCCCGCCCTATTTTCTTGGCTTGTGAATAATACTGTAGGCTAACAGGAAGTTCTTTCCAGGTTATGCACCTCTCTACAGTGAAGCTGTGGCTTGTTTTGAAAGCTGGAGAGGGAGCAAACAGAGCGTTTGAGCTTAAGATCTCTGCCTGGAATTTTAGGTTCTTGCCAAGGAAATAATTCAGAGACAAAGTAATGAATTGGGAGGAAGTTTTATCACCAAGTGAAAGTGCAATCAGAGATGCTAGGCAGCAGGGAAGAGCTCGAGAAGGGCCATTTGCAGCTAGCTGCTTCCCAGCACCATGGCTGACCTGGAACTCTCTATGTAGATCAGGCTGTCCTAAATTTGCCTCCCTCTGCCTCCCAAGTACTGGGATTAGAGATGTGTGACACCAAGGGACATGAATAATCTGTATAGAAAGTGAGGATACCATTAATATCATAAATTAAAATAACAACTTCCCCCAGCAATAACAATCATTTGACCTACTTTTAAAGATTCATTAATCTGTGGGGGGCAGAGGGTTTGGGGGTGTAAGTATAGGCACCAGCAGAAGCCAGAGGCATCAGATAACCCTGTAGCTGGAGAATGACAGTAGTGAGCCATCTGATATGAGTTTTGGGACCTGAACTCCAGTTCTTGAAAGAGCAGTATGCATGCTCTTAAGCACTGAGCCATCCTTCCAGCCCCAGCTGGCATAGTTTTACACATGGAAAGCTTGCCGGCTCCTTTTGTTATGTTTCACACGCTGAAATTACGATGTGGTGGTTCTGGGAATCTCCAGCTCACCAGTACTCTAATCTTCGGCTCGTTACTGGCAAAAAGAGGCCTGCATGAGTGACTAAGCCATAGATCTTAAGATGGAGAGTGCATCCAGATGTGTCCCATGCAGCCTCAGGGGTATTCAAAGAGAAGAGAAGAAAGCAGTGTCAGAATAGGACATGTGATAACAGAAGCAGAGGCGAGAGAAAGAAGCAAGGTAGAAAGGAGCTAGACTGTTGACTTTGAAATTGGAGGGTGGGGCAACAAGCCAAGAGATGCAAGAGACCCCCAGAAGCTGAAATAAAGCAAAAGACTGGGTAGTGTCTTAGATGAGAATAAGGCTCTCTGCTTTGCATCCCATGCCTCTGGGGTGACACCAGTCTTTGCCAGTCCTCTGCCCACAGCTGTGGCCCTCTCCTCTAAGGTTGTAGGTGCTGCTCCCTACCAGCTGCTGTGTGGACAGCATTTGTCATCCTGCTTATATATTCCAGAAACTGATGAAGTCTTTATTGTTTTTAAATGATTGTTATTGCTGGGGGAAGTTGTTATTTTAATTTATGATATTAATGGTATCCTCACTTTCTATACAGATTATTCATGTCCCTTGGTCTACTGTCTTGTGGGAAAGCTCCCATGAACTTCAATGCTCCAGACACCAGGTGATGATGTGTGTGTCAGGAAATCCACAAAGCCCAACGTGGCTGTGCCTTGAAGGACAGGACACGCTGCCACAGGCGAAGTGTGAAGCCCTTATCATCAGATACAGAATTATTGTTAGTTCCGTTTAGGGCTGGGTGTGGCTCAGTGATGAGAACATGATCTCAGCAATTCTAAGGACCCTGCTTCAAACTCGGAACCAAAGAGAGAAAGAGACACCCACAGAGAGGGAATGTGAAGTCTCTATTCAGCGATTTGTAAGCAACCCCAGTACAAGGATGTACCCTACAGACACCACAGTATGTTACCCACATTTCCAAAATGATCATAAAAGGACACTAATGAAGCATGAATTTTTTCAATGGTTCATAACAGTGATTATCATTTATTCAATGCACAGTTAAATATCTGCTCCACACAGTTAAATGACTACTGCCTGGTGCTAACGGTGCAGTAGTGAGTGAGATTAAGTCAGATTTCAGGGCACCCTTCCTGCAATCACACAAACCTTTGGAAAATAACATCGCTGGTGAGTGATTTGCAGGAGCCTGGGGAGAGGGGGTGTTGCCCGGATACAAGGGGAGAAGAATGTACCTGTGTGACTGGACTTATGAAGAGCCTTATTGTGCATTTTATATGTGTGCACATACCATTATTGCACAGACAGGTCTGACAGGAGTACTCAGCTGCTGTGGGGAGGGGCAATGTGTTTTGTTTGTTTGTTTGTTTTCTGTGAAATAAAGAACCTGGGTGGAATGATCTGTTAGGAGCTTTCCATATTTAAAGCTACCTCTTGTGTTCATTAGAAGTCAAATTTGCATTACATATATATGTCCATGTACACATACATACTTGCGCTTTCTGTTCTGAAACAGTTGCTTTGAAAAAAAATTGACCATTATTTAATCATATGTGTGAGCATTTTCTTATATACACATGGGAAGAGAGAGGACAGTTAAGCATGTACATATAATATAAAAAATAATTTCCCTTTTCACTTAAAATGACGTGATATGAGCAAACACATTAATTCTTTCTGGGAGTCATGTTGAATAAAGGAAGGCATTTTGATTAGCTTTTAGGCATGATGTATTCCCAGAGGACTCTGGCTCCTGGGTTTATTTTTAAGCTGCAAATCTGTGACTTGTTAGGATGACAGTGTTAACCATTGCTGTGGAACCATCGTCTATGCCAGCAGATGGCTGAGTCTGTGCATGCTGCTCTCTGGCAGCCCTTGGACACCACTAAGTCTGATTATCAGGTGAAAGCCTGGAGATTTGGATGAATGACAAGATACCTGGTCCACTTTCTGAGAGAATGACTTTCACCTTTATTGTGGAGCAGCCTAAAATACAAACTTAAAAAAACCCCAGGTGAAAGGGTTCACAACAGGATATTGATGTTAGTAGGGTGAGGCCAGATAAAGAGGGGGTACACATGGTTATGCTGGAAAACGACTCAGATACCCTGTGGTGTCTGGGTCCCAACATCTCCCCCTTCTTTATATATAACAAAACACTTATCAAGTAAGAACTATAAGATTTTAACCATTCTAACTTAGTGTGTTACTATAACTATCTATCTTCAACTCCATCAAAGACCATAGAACAGTAATATAAAAACTCTAGAAATGACAGACACATCTTGCTTCCTAGACAGTCACCCAAAGTTTCTTGGTAATGTTGTGGCATCCATTTTAAGCCTAGAGGTCACAATGTGTCTGACAGACTTCTCAGCAAAGCAGGAAATTCTAAACTCTCCACCTGCATTGGCAGTTTGTCTGTCACCTTTTTTCTGTGTCCTGTAGAATATCTGGCAGACTCTTCCAAGAAGCTGGAACAATTTATGACTGTCCATCTTGTTTCAGCAGTCACTTTCCTGTGGGCACTGCATGTCTATTGTTTAAAGCAACAGTCAAACAATTCAGGAAAGATCAGCTTCTTGCCCAAATGGCTAGTTTGCCACATCAAAGGCAAGCTTTATTTCTTCGATGCCCATCTTCCTCTCAGATGTAACTGCTGTGCCAGGAGAATTTGTGTCTCACTGTCAAGAAAAACCCTAAACCATTTAAATACCATATATTCCATAGGTATTTGAATGGTTTGAAGAATATCTATATATCTAGAAAACCTAACTAATATCAACAAATGAAGATCCATTCCAATACAAAGTATCAACAAATGAGGATCCATTCCTATGCAAAGTATCATTTCTATATCATAGTCCAGTTTTTTTTTTTGCTTTAAAAAGTGATTGACTGTGACCACTACCATTTCTAACTGACCAAATTTAAATGAAAACAAATATAAGAATCAGATGGGCCACTGCTTCATGGGGTCCTGCCCCATGAATCCATACCAGTATGAAAGGAATCCATAGCTCTTCACCCTCTATGGAATAAAAGCAGAAATTTTTCTTCACTTAGTCTTTACTTTAACAAATGTTGCTCCTTCTCTAGGAATTAAATGATGTAAGGACAACACAATGGCATTCTTTTGTTAACAGTCACACATTTATGATCACACTTCATATACTCTCATGTGTGGCCATACCATACATACAGAACATACATACATCTTTTTAACAAAACTCACAAAGGAGAGGAGATGTTGGGGGATGGCCCTGCTAACCATAGCTTGGCATCTTTGGAGGATCTTCGAGACTGTCACTCCTTTGTCCATTCCTGTATGGTCTTTTGTGTGGCTTAGGTCTATCCTTTATCTATTTGGACATATTCTCCTTTGTCATCTGGTGTGACAATGATGTGGATGGCTTGTGGTGAGGTCTTGGGGAAATTGCCTGGAAGTGCAAGGCTATGTAATTGGCATTGCCAGTACTCTTTTTTGGAGTAGCGTTGTTAGTGCCACTGGGTACAGGAGATGAAGACATTGGGTTCTGCACAGGGACACAGTTCTCCTCACTGTCTCCAGAGTCTGTATTGGAGATGGAATGGCAGTACTGGGAGGACCTTGGGTTAAAGGTGTGGTTGAACGTGGACCAAGACTTGGTGACAAATGAATTGAAAGGGAGCTCATTGATGACAGTGTTGTTACTCAGGTCAAGGGGTACTGACTTTGCTTTTTGGCCAGACTTGAGGGGCAGATTGAACGGGGGTGGTTGGATCTCACTTCCTCGGCTGACAAAGTGATGGGGCATTGTGCTCATGGAGATGTCAGAACCTGGGTTTACAGGCATATAATTGAAATCAGAGCTGGCACTGTCTGATCTACCCACGATAGACTTTTCTAGAGATTTAGCAGATAAGCAGCTAGTTTCTTCACCTCGTGTTGGATACTTATAGTCACTGACTGGAGGTCTTTGTTGAGGGCTGCCCCTGCAAGGTGTCTTGGGGTGTGGTGGGGGAGCTAAGGCTGAATCCACTGGGAGGTCTCCAAATTCCCCACACAGGGTGTTTCTGGATGCCTTGAAGGTGTACACATCCTCACTATCTGCTGCAGACCCTGCTTGGAGCAGGGGCTGACTGGAGCTGCTGAATTCAGATGGAGAAGAGCAGAGATTATGACTGACTAAAGAAAGGTTTCTCAGGGTGTCAGTGCTCTCTTTAGTTTGTCTGAAACTGCAGATCTGGCAGATGCTCTGGACCCACCTATTCCTGTCAGCCTCTGTCTCAGTCACCAGGTAAAAGGTGTGCTCATTGATAATAATATCAAACTTAAACCTCTTTTGGAGCTCTTGTTTGTTGAAAGTCAGGGCTACATCCAACTGCGTACAGAAGTTTAGGTTGATGATCCCCAGGGGTTTCTTGCAGTGTTCATTTTTATAGTATTCTAGAACATCTGGGTCACCACACATCTCACTGCTCCGCAGGATGAACCAGCGTTTCTTCCAAGTATAGTGCCCCAACTTTTTCTCAGGAGGTGATTTCTCCAGCCAGCCTGTACACACCACATCAGTTTCATCTAACTGGAGCCACAGTGGGCTCGAAAGGACAAGGGCTCAGGCTGCTGGGTAAGCTGGCTGCTGGTGGGTGGTTTATGGAGGAGGCAGATTTCTCGGATTTCTTTACTAATTTTCTTAGCATTATTGCTTAATCCAATGTTAAAATGAAATCTTACCAGTACTTTGTCTCTTTCAACTTTCTTGTGTGATTGACTGTGAACTCTATTCCAATCCAACTCTCTTAGTAGTTGAGGTACCTATTTTCTAGTACCTTTTGTAATCCACCCTCACAACTCCTTACTTGCTTGCCAGCATTCTCAGGGGGATCTCTCAGGGTCTCCTTTCATTCCTATTCTCAGTGGGACCTCAATTTGTGGCTGCTCTTGGCCACCACTAAGTCCGAGTATCAGGCAAAAGCCTGGAGATTTGGTTGAACCACAAGATGCCTGGTTCTGTTTCCGAGAGAATGTTCCTCACTTTTATTGTGAAGCAGCCTTGTATACAAACTTCCAAATTCCCAGGTCAAAGGGTTCACATCATGATCCTAGTGGGGCAAGGTTAGTAAAACAGGTGGTACCTATTGTTATACTGGAAAACAACTCTTAAGAGACCCTGTGGGGGCTGGGTCCCAACATCCAATGAATCATTAGATGGCTGAAGCATATTAGCAGGAACCAGGAGCACACAACACTCAGGAACCCAAATTGGGGCCCCGCCATCCTTCGTGAAAACACAAACATAACCTACGGCCCACAGCAAAACTGGATCTGGCCCTTTCCAAAGGCCTGAGGGAAGGTCTCTCCAATTAACCAAAGGTGTTTCTGTGCAGTGGACTGCCAATGACGGTCTGCTGTGGAGTTACCAGAATCATCCACAATGAAAAAATTTAAGATAGAAAGTAAGTGATAGAGTTAGGGAATACAAGGTCACCCTCAAGGTCCAAATTCTTTACTTTAACTCAATAGGCTTTTAAAGTGTGGTGGGCATGTTCCACAATAACCTGTCCTTGGTGGTTGTAAGGAATACCAGTTTTGGAGGTAATTTCAAAACCTTGACAAAATTGACTGAAACCTCTGCTGACATAAGCAGGGCCAGTATCAGTCTTAATTTCTTTTGGGACCCCCATGTAAGCAAAAGCCTATAGACAGTGGCTTTTAACATCTTTTACCTTTTCACCAGAAGGGCCAGAGGCAAATATTAGCCTAGAAAAAGTATCTACAAAAACATAATCAAATTTCAATTTACCAAATGATGGCACATACGTTACGTCCATCTGCCACAGGTGATTGGGCAACAGTCCTCAGGAATTAACTGCCACGTGAGGCACTGGGAGAAATTCCACACAAAGAGGTCAATTTTTAACTATTTAAACAACTTGTTCCTTGGTTATCCCATTATGAAATCGTAAGAATGCTGGGCTGATATGAAAGCACTTATGTAAGGATTGTGCTCTAGTGATCTGTTTGTGAAACTGCAATGATTTGGGTATACCTGTTGGCCATGTAATTTCTTTCACAGAGAGGTCCTGGCAAATGGGTATGGACCCTAAGATGTCATCAAATACAGGTGCACTCCGTTGCCATAGCGGACCCTGTATCTGTAACAAACTCTCTTGTACTCTGGAGATACTGGCAACATAGGCAGGCATCTCCAAGGGTTGTACAATTTGAGCTAGATATTGACTATCAGTATTGATCGTAATGATTCCCTGAGGAAGAGTTGTAGAGCCATGGCCAAGGCTAAAAGTTCGGCCATTTGGGCAGAAGCTGCAGCAATTTTATGGCTGTCTTAATGATAGGATAAGATACCACTCTCCCTTTTGAAGAACCATCTGTGAAAAACATTCAATCCTTAGAAATACACTGAGAGACTGTAATCTTTAGGAAAATCAAAGGATGCATCTTAAAAAGGGAAACCAGATTATTGTATGGGTAATAATTATCAAAATCTCTCTGGATAGCAGAGAGAAAAATACGCAAATCATAACTATTATTTTGTAGCCACTCTATTTGTTGACGGGATAAACATGTAACAACCAGATCTGGCTCCTTACCAAAAGTCTGCAAAGCAATCTTTTGCTCTTTAAATAGGAGTGCAATTATAGCTTGGGGATAGGATACCACTGATTTACATGGGGAGGCCTGAGAATGAAGACAAAGAACAGGACTCTCTTGCCAAAATACTCCTGTAGGAGAATGAGCAGAACAAAACACTAATAATTTTAAAGGCTGAACATAATCTATATAATCCAAATTTGCTCCTTCTAAGGTCTTTTCAATCAAATGAATGCACTTCCCTCCTCAAGTAGTGAGACTCGAGGGGAGTTGGTATCTGAATCACCTTGTAATGTATTAAAGAGAAAGCCTTTTTGAACAGTCTAACTACACTTATGAAGGATGATAAAGTCTAGGACATGCTAAGTGTGAATCAAGGGAAGCCCATAAATCTGTGATTCCAAAGTCTTAGGTCTCAATGCAGCTGTAATTACTAATTAATTCACTCAGTGACTAGATGAAACAGAGCAGAGATGGATCAAAAGCTTCACTACTCCAGGTCACACAATGCTCACAGCTGGTAAGAGAATTAGCGTGGAATCAACAGCACGCACCAAACCCCGGGAAGACAGTCTCAGGTCTTTAGTCTCTTCCACAGGCATTGCTAGTTGAAGTCCAAAAGCCAGGGAATACTGGCACTTAGAGAAAAGAGGTTTCCACTGTCATTTTAAAATAAGCATTTAAGATAAAAGCTGAAAGTTTACACGAACAGAAAAAAATAGGATTAGGTAATGCTAAAACAAATGCTAATAATTTAGTGTAATGTACAAAAATTACCACTTTTAATAGAGTATGCCTTAAGAAAAGAGTACAAATTGTATTTACATAGTTATACACTTTGTCTTTGACTTCTTTTTCTTCTTTTTACCATCTTTGCTCATCTTTTCTTTATGATTTCGAATTTCTCGGACTAATGTATAGAAGGCATTATCAACACCCAGATTACATTACAGTGCATTTTTTAATCTTCACACGGCCAGGAGTCTTTTCTTCTTTGCTAATTTTTTTCAATCTGTACTGTCGGATCTCTCTCACCAATGTATAAAAAGCATCCTCCACTCTCTGTCTTGTCTTTGCTGAGGTTTCAATAAACGGAATCCCATAACTTCCTGCTAAGTCCTGAGCCTGATTGGTGTCTACTGTTCTAGAAGGCAAATCACATTTATTCCCTACTAGGACCATAGGCACATCTTCAGAGTCTTTTGCTCTTTTAATTTGTTCTCTATAATGGTGAATAGCTTCAAATGATTTAGTATTATTCATGGCAAATACACAAAGAAAGCCCTCCCCAGTCCTCATGTACTGGTCCCTCATTGCACTGTACTCCTCTTGACCTGCTGTGTCGAGAATGTCCAAGAGACAGGTTTCTCCATCAATTACTACTTGTTTCCTGTAGGAGTCCTCTATCGTAGGATCATATACATCCACAAAGTGATTCTGAATTAGCTGTATCGTCAAGGCACTCTTGCCTACGCCATCAGCTCCAACAACCACAAGTTTATATTCATTCATTTTCAGCAGGCCTCTCCCCGCGACGTGCACCGCCTCAGGCAACCGCTGCAGCCTTTAGGCCTGTGCCCTCTCACTTGCTCACTTGCTCACTTGCTCGCTTGCTCTGGGTCCGAAATGGCACGGGAGCCGGACTAAGGCCGAGCCACCGTCTACTTCCTCCTCCTATTCTGCTGCCTGCAGAATCGCAACAGTAGTAATTTTTAAACTAGGTCTGATCCAATTAATATCAGGCAGAAACCTCTGAAAACAATTTAAAGTTTGAAGGGTGTCCAGCCTAAGACTAATCTTTTGAGGGTGCACCCCATTTGCCACAACCAAGCATGACTTAGATCTGGCTCCCTCACTGACCTTCTTATTTCCGTGCATAGCAGAAGCAATAACTTGTTCCATAATGTGGTGTCCATCTATATCTCTACAAATACGAATGTAATCATTGAGGCTTTTGGCCTTGTGAGGTGGTAAAGCCTCTTTACAATACTTGTTGGCATTTTTTAAAGCTAGTTTTCTAAATATAGACATGACATTATCGGTATCCCCAAATATGCAGCCTGAAAGCAGCTGCTGAGATCTGTGCATATACAGCTGGATCATAAAGAATTTGATGACCTAGGTCTGCATAGGCTCCCGTACCACTAAGCATTTCTGAGTTCTTTTCAGGGTAACCGGCAGCCATCTTGCCCTGTACCATTTGGTTACATAGCTCTTCAAATTCACCTCTCCAAATCAAATAATCTCCCCTGGACAGCACAGCTGGACATAATTGTTGCCAATCACTGGGCGTGCAATTCAAAGCCACAAAGAATTAAAAAATGGTCAGAGTAATAAAAGTTACATGAGGCCTGTAAGCCATAACTGCTTCTTTCAGCTGTTTAATATCCTTATAATTAAGAGGGGAATGCTCTCACAGATTCTGGCCTTGGGGAGCAACTATCTCTATGATTGAGAACATCACTGGGCGACTCTGCTTTTCAGGAAAGCCCAAAGGGAAACAGAGAGCACTAGAATTATGAGCAGGAGGACGAGACTCAAGGGAACATTTTTTTAGCTTATGTTATAATTTAACATACCTTTCCATTTCTTCCCTTTCCTTAGT
Organism: Cricetulus griseus; assembly: GCF_003668045.3. Lineage (NCBI taxonomy): Eukaryota > Metazoa > Chordata > Mammalia > Rodentia > Cricetidae > Cricetulus > Cricetulus griseus. Next base: position 38,561 of record NW_023276860.1, read on the forward strand.
CTAATCCCCTGAATATGAGGGAGAGGGCCCAAAGGAAGTGTCATTAGAAGCTTGAAGTGACCTAATAGGTTCTGAGCCTCTGTGGAAGGCAGCCTGGGCTTCCTTAACCTGCTTTTTCAATTCCACAGTATTACTAAGAGGTGCTTCTTTGACAAGAGGGCACAGAGAAAAAGTAACAGTTGGTATGGCATTCGGCCCATCTCTGTGTAATGCCCTTTGCAGGTCTATCCTCACCTGCTCCCCATCACCAATACTAAAGATTAAAAACCAAGGGCTGAACTCATGTACAGTTTTTAAAACGTCTGTTGCTGTCTTGTACTTAATACTGGTGCCCTGCTTATTGGACAATTGGACCAATTGGTTCCCCATAAGAGAGTAAGGACTAGCTGCACCCATCTTCAATACACCTGTTCCTTACCTTAATGCTGGCAAGTCTTCCCGGTTGATCCTTCAGTGTCTCCCCTTCTTTCCCAAATCTTGGTGAGAACTCTAATTGTCGTAATAGGCAGCTCTACCACCTTCTCATGGATTCGGGCAAGGGAATTTGACGATTACATAAAGACAACCTAGACAGTCACTCTTGCAAAGAGAAGGGTGTTTATTTCAAAGGGGAGTAGGCTTATATACAAATAGCAGCCCCAGTGTAAATTTACTCAGATCAAGGTCCAGGCCGCCAATCGCCCCCTCAATGGGCAGATAATTTGCATTCTTGCATAAAGGCCTATGCAGAAGCAGGGAACTAGGAAGTAAACACCTAGTCACAAGATAGACAGTGGACCCTGAGTGGGTCACTCTTAGTTACAAGAAGAACAGTAGACCCTAAAGAGGTCCCCAACAGGATTTCTCTGTGTAGCCTTAGCTGTCCTGGATATACCTCTGTAGACCACCAGGCTAGACTCGAATTCAAGGAGTTCTGCCTGCCTCTGCTTCCCAAATGCTGGGTTTAAAGGCATGTGCCACCACCGCTCAGTTAAAATGTTATGTACTTTTTATTTCGTGAGCTTTGGTGTTTTGCCTGAATGTATGTTTGTGTGAGGGTGCTGGGTCCCTTGGAGCTGGAGTTGCAGATGGTTGTCCATAGTTATTCCATGTAAAAGGACTGGAGAAATGGCTCAGAGGTTAAGAGCACTGGCTGTTATATATATATAATTTCGGGGGGGGTGGTAGATTGGTTAAACTTTCAGGTCTCAGAACAAACACTGACCAAAGTGTACCCTCTGTTCTACTTGGCTTTCTGTTACTGTGATAAACAACAGTGACTTCAGGAATCAAGAGTTTTTGTTATCCTACAAGTTATATAGCTCCTCACTGAGGGAAACCAAGGCAGAAGCCTGAAACAGTAAAGAAACCAAAGAAATTTGCTGCTTACTGGTTGGTTCCCTGTGGCTTACTCTGCTAGCTGCTTTATACAGTCCAGCCCTCCTGGCCCAGGGATATACTACCCACAACGGGCTTCTGCAACAAATAACTATCAAGGTTTCTCTGTGTAACAGCCCTGGATGAACTCGAACTTGCTCTGTAGACCAGGCTGGCCTTGAACTCAGAGCAATCCCCCTGCCTCTGCCTCCTGAGCACTGGGTTTAAATGTGTGTACTACCAAAGCCCCACCCCTTTCTTCTTATTTTTTTTAAATTACAAATTTGACAGATGTGGCATTCTGCCTGCATGTATGCTCTTTTTGTTTTGTTTTGTTTTTCTTGAAAGGTTCCTGGTTCTAACTCTTGTAGATCTGCCTGCCTCTGCTTCTGCCTCTGCCTCTGCCTCCTGAGTGCTGGGATTAAAGGTGTGTGCCACCACTGCCCGGCCTGCATGTATGCTTTTGACCAAGCTCCTGCCTGGTACTCACAGAGTCAAGAAGATAAGTTTAGATTGACTAGGACTGGAGTTACAGCCAATTGTTAGCTGTGTGGCCCTTTCCTTCTGTCCTGTCTTCTTCTCTGCCTTCTCCCCTTGTCTCTCTCAAAGGTGGGCAAGGCTATACCCCTGCACCCAGCATACCAATTTGGCATTTAAGCCCAGCCCCGGGGACCTAACCAAAAGGCACGGGACAAACTCACCTTGGCTGTCCGTTCCTCTAGGTTGGGAATTTGCCAGCTTGGCTCAGACACATGCGCAGGGATTGCCCATGTATTCCAAGTCAACACCTGTCCCCAAGAACTGGATCTGAGCTTCAACGACTTGGGAGACAGGGGCCTGTTTCTGCTGGGGGAAGGCCTGAGGCACCCGGCCTGCAGACTTCAGGAGCTGTGGAGAGTGTTTTCCTTAGGAGGAGGGCAACAGTGAACTATTTCACTCATAGAATTGCTTGTAATATTTGAGAACATTACTTCTGCAGGATGTTAGCTGGGGATTAGACTCCTCAGGTATTTCAAACTCTCCATCCTCCTGCCCCAGCTTCATGAATGCCGGCATTGCAAGCATGGACAGTTTGAATTTACTTCCTGTTCTTTTTCTTTTTTTCTCAAGGAAGTGTTTCTCTGTGGCTTTAGAGACTGTCCAGCTAGTAGCTCTTGTAGACCAGGTGGGTCTTCAACTCACAGCAATCTTCCTGCCTCTGTCTCCTGACTGCTGGGGTTAAAAAGGTGTGGGACACCACTGCTTGGCTTTTGCTTTATTTTTATAAATATTTGTTTATTATGTACACAGTATTCTACCTGCTTGTATGTATGCACACCAGACAAGGGCACCAAATCTTTTTATAGATGGTTGTGAGGCACTCTGTGGTGGTTGGGAATTGAACTCAGGACCTCTGGAAGAGCAGACAGTGCTCCAACACCCGAGCCTTCTCTTGTTCTTTTAAATTAAACCAGTCTCAGCTGGCACCTGGGAGTTCTGAGTCTGTTATTTACCAACAGGACATACTTTCCACCTCATTCTATCCGTATCTGTAAATGAGACTACAAATAGGAGTTTCCTATGTTTTTTTTATTTATTAATATCTAAATACACTCAAGATTGGGAGTAAGGATCCCAGAGTGGTTGGGAACATGTTTGATCACAGCACAAGGAAGGCAGAGGCAGGTAGATCTCTAAGAATTCCACACCAGCCAAGGCTGCTGCCACCACCACCTGGCCCTTCTTTAACAGCCAAGGCACATACCACCCTTCTTGCCTTTTTTCCTTTAAAAACCCATCACAACTGAGGCATGAATTTTCATCAGTGAGGCAGCTCCTTGGTAGTCTCTTTTTGAATTCTCATGAACTTGGCATAGCAATTCCACACCAGCCAAGACATCAGAGAGACGCTGTCTCCAACAAGCAAACTGAACATTGGGAATAAGAAGGCTGGAGAGGTGGCTCTGTGATTAGGGCAATTGTTGCTCTTGCAGAGGTCCCAGTTTCCAGATCCCACTCTGTGGCTCACAACCTGTCAATAGGATCCAACTCCAGTTCCAGGAGATTGAATCACCCCTGGTGGTCTCCATTGGCACTGAAATATGAGGTTAGGTCATGCATGTGTGCAAAATACTCATTCTAAAACAAAACAAAAGGGCTGGAGAGCTGGCTTAACTGGTTAAAGCATCTACTGCCAAGCTTGATGACAGGCTTCACAATCAGGACCCTCATGGGTGGAAAGGAAAACATCTACAGGTTGATATCGGGCCTCCAAAGAACACCATGACAAACAGTATTAAGAGCAAAGGCACACACACAAACAAAACCCCTAGCTGGATTCCAGCTTCACAGGAGGCTGAAGTAAGAGAATCCCAGGTTCAAGGCCAGCCTGGGAAAGTTAGTGAGGCCCTACCTGAAAATGTGAGCTAGGAGGATGGTTTGGCAGTAGAGTGTCTGCTTTCCTAGCATCCCCAGAGCTGTAAGTTCCAACACTGCATTTAATGTTTAAGTTTTTGCATTTACCTGTGTTTCTGAATTGCACAGTTGTGATAATCAATCCATGTTAGGCTTCAGTGGGATCCAGCCAACTTTCGAGATTCATACCTGAGGTGGGAATAGAGAAATGGCAGGTAAAGACCCTTAAGAAAAGACATACAGGATAGAGTCAAGAGGGCAATCCAGTGTATGAATACTGGACTCCCCATGTTTATTCTTCAACATTCTTAAGTACCTCAACCAAAAAGGGAACAAGGCAAAAGACTTCTTTATCTTGTATTAAGGAAAAAACATCCTTTCTACTTTAATCAACCAAATATTTGATAACCACACCTGAGACTCAACTTCTCCTTATGGGCCTTGAGGATCAAGAGTAACCACACCTCAGATCAAATCTGTAGTTATCTAGGTAAGACATTCAAGACTAAGATCAAACATCCTATAGTAGCCATGCCTTAGACCTTATGACTTTAACCTTGGAAGACCAAGGACAGTTTTGAACTCTCTGACCTTGAGTTAAGATGAAGCAGAGCAATCTCTCGCCTCTGACAGACAGTATTTCTACAAGTCTGAGGCCACCTTGAGATCAATGCTCTCCTCGTACAAAACATGGCCAAAAAAGCCTTTCTCCTTGGTTATCTCCATTGCCCTTGCCCTTGAGATTTGTACTGTTGTGGCTAGAGTGATGGCTCAGTAGTTAAGGACACTGGCAGCAGACTGGAAATTGGTGCTGCAACCCTGTAATCCCAGCACTTGAGAAGCAGAGGCAGACAGATCTCGGGAGTTCAATACAAGCCTGGTCTACAGATTGAGTTCCAGGATATCCAAGGTTACACATACAAACCCTGTTGGAAACAATCCAAACAAACAAACAATAGAAATATTAATGGTTAATTCTTTCTCTCTCTCTCTCTCTCTCTCTCTCTCTCTCTCTCTCTCTCTCTGTGTGTGTGTGTGTGTGTGTACATATGTATGTATGTATGTATGTATGTATGTGTCCACATGCATTGAGCTGATATTGGCCAGAAAAGGACAGCTGATCCCTTCGACCTGAGTTAAAAATGGTTGTATGTGGAACTAAACTCTGGCCCTGCGCAAGAGCAGGAAGTACTGCATGCAGAACTAATGAAAACAATATTTGACAAACAGGCTGTGTGGCTGGAGACATGGCTCAGAGGTTAAGAGCACTGACTGCTATTCCAGGGGTCCAGAGTTCAATTCCCAGAAACCACATGGTGGCTCACAACCAACTACAATTCAATCTGGTACCCTCTTCTGACAGGTAGACAGAACACTGTATAAGTAATAAATAAATCTTGACAAAGAAAGGAAGGGAGCAAGGAAAGAAGAAAGGAAGGAAGGAAGGAAGGTAGGAAGGAAGGAAGACAGGCTAAAAGGCAGGGTACCATGATGCTGTCTTTGTAGTCCATAGTGATAGTCCCATGTTTGTCCACAGGCTGTTTGGAATAGACCTGAACAAAATGACACAGAGTAGCCTGGCAGCACTTTGACTCACAAAACCGTACTTGGATATTGGGTGCTGAGCATGAATGCAGCATCAGAATGGAGGCCACCAGGACTTTTGTTCCCTCGGACAGCTGTGATCCAGCACTTGAGAGACATTACTTTGTGTGTGACTTTTGCTTTTCTCTGTATAACAGTCAAGGCTGCCCTGGAAATCCACAAAAATCTGAATACTGCCCATTTCAGTCAGTCACTGTAACAAGACTTCCATCTACTGGCCAAAATGTGAAACTGCAGATTAAAATAAGGGCAGAGGACACTTATTTGTAGGAGTTGGGTATATTATGTTAGAGACAAGGTGTTTCTGTAGCCTTGGATGACCTGCGACTTGCTCTGTAGACAAGGCTGTCCTCCTCCTCTTAGTTCTGCTTGCCTCTGCTTCTCTAGACCCACAAATATTTGCACAGTTTCCAGAGGCAATTCAAGCAGTAACCTAGAATCCTTGCACATATGTAAAGGAGGGGGCAATATTTCCCTGCCCAGCCAATTCCTTAGAAATTTGTCTGTTTAGCTGGGGGTTGGTGGTGCATGCCTTTAATTCCAGCACTCTGGAGACAGAGGCAGGCATATCTCTGTGAGTTAGAGACCAACCTGGTCTACAAGAGCTAGTTCCAGGACAGCCTCCAAAGCCACAGAGAAACCCTGTCTGGAAACCCCCCCCCAAAAAAAAATGAAGTTGTTTGTTTTCCTACTTCACAACTCAGCATTGTAATCACACTGGGAGACTGTACACTAGAACAAACAGAAGCACAAAAAATACTAAGTGCACTTGGGCTGTAAACCAAGGTTCCCAAGGCAGTATACATAGAAATATCCAGGACTGTTTGTTTCTGCTATCCACACAGATGAGGCCTCAGCACATGGAGAGGGCAGGACATGTGGACCAGCTGGAAGACTGGCTGCCTAGCTAGCATGCATGAAACCCAGGACCATATTCTCTCCTAAGGAGCTACATAAATTGCATGGCAATTGTTAACATCTGGGCTGAACAAATGTTTACATCGGCTGTGCATGGTGGCTTGTGCCTTTATGAACCAAAGTCAGGTCATTCAAGAGCAGACAGAGCTACAGTGAGGCCCAGGAAAATGAAGCAATTGGCGAAGGGCAACAGACTTGAAAGAAGCTAGGTTTGAACTCCAGGACCTATGGGAGCATATATATATATTCATGCCAGCTCCAGGAAAGAGTATGCTCACTAATGGTAAAGGGGCAGAAACATGTTAAGGAACCTGCCAGCAAGCATGAAGTCCAGACATAAATCACAGAAACCAACATGATTGCGGTGACCTGAAACAAGGGAGTAAGCACAGGCCCAATGGTGAGCATGCAAAAATGTAAAATGTGCCCAGTATTGTGGCTGTTACAGTAAGCACCCAAGAGGCAGTCAGGACAACCTGGACAGTTTACTAGGATTCTAACACCTTCCTCCCCCACAACAACAACAACAACAACAACAAAAAACACTTGGAAGTGGCATGTGCCCTAATCCTAGAAGAAGCAAGATCTGTGCTTCTGGTAGGCAGGAATTCCAGCATCAACAGCCTATCTCAAAAAGGGCCTCATAGAGTGCACAATGGTGTGGCAAGCCTTTAATCCTAGTACTTGTGAGGCAGAAGCCTGGGGATCTGACTCCAAATGAGAGAAACCCTGTCTTGAAAAAAACAAAACAAAAAAACACTGAGGTGTTTTGGTCACACAGAGTGTGTTCAAAAAACAATGTCAAAGGTTGTTTGCAACATAGTTCAAGGAGTTCAAAAAACAATGTTAAAGGTGGTTTGCAACACAGCTCAAGGAATTTCTGAGTTCCTGTTAGGGCCTTGATTTGTTTCCCTCTGCCTTTAATCCCAGCACTCTGGAGACAGTGGCAGGCAGATCTCTGTGAGTTCGAGACCAGAGTTGTTCAGGAGAGCTAGTTCCAAGACAGCCTCAAAAGTCAGAGAGAGCCCTGTCTCAAACCCCGCCCCCCCACAAAAACCCTGAAACAGGTGCCATAAGCTGCAGTTCTTACAACCAAGGCGAAACTTGAACCTACTGAAAATGTCTCAAAAGCTCCCAGAGAAAAATCTGCTTTCAAAATGTAGCCGTTGTAGCTTAGGTCTCACCACTACTGGCCTCCGTTTTAGGTTCACGGAACATACAAGAACAATGGTCCCATCACACCTAACTTGCCCAGCGTTTTTAAAGGAGTGCAGCACTCCTCACACTGCCAAGCCTGAGCTCAGCGCCTGTGCACAAGAATTTCCAATGGGCTCAACAGGGATGCTTGAATCACACAGGGAGGAACAAAGTGGAAGCACTTTCCAGTTCTGACTCAGAGAGGGCAACCACATTGATGACCGCTTTGTGGGGTGTCCCCTCAAGCCTGGGGGAACCTCGACGCCCCCGCCCGTCCTTTCCAATACCGCTTCAGTCCCTGGCTACTGTGCAAGCAATGTACAAAACCTTCCTCCCAGCTCAACATTCTCCCCTCCATGCCTGTGGAGTCACAGATCCCAGGACACCGCAGTTAATCCAGACACACACTACCAAAGGACCCATTGTACCCCAAGTCCAAAGAGTTCCACACACTATTCGAAAACTAGATGAGTCACTAAGAACTGGGGAAACTGCACTTTTGTCAACCGGTAGTGCTCAAAACCTGGCGGCACTTTATTCCAGAACAAAAAGTACCCCATAGTTTGAGTACCACAGGCTGACATTTTCCAGAGAGTTGCAGATTCCAAAAAAAAAATATTTACCCGCCAGAAAACTAAAAACATTGCAACAGTTCACTCTAATGCGACAAAAACCTAAAAGATATGTAAATTCAGCGAGGTTAATATCGGGTCCCAAAATTGACCCAAGTCCATTGGTAATTTGGCTTCTCCAACAAATCCAATTCAATTGCCTGAGACCCGCTGAAACTCCTAGAAGGGTCATTCATAACCCCCACAAACACACACAAAATTTCTACATCGCTAAAATTATATACAATCTGCCTGCAGGTCTTGCCTCCTGTGAGGAGGGACTACACTCAGCTGACTTGGGGCCAGGAAGCCAAATCCTTGGCGATGTTCATTTAAAATTCTAGTTTTTAAAAAGTTCTAAAGCAAGCAGGTCAGTGCTGGCTCAAGCACTTAATCCTATTAGGCAGGCTGACCTGTGCGTTCGAGGCTGGCATAGTCTACAGAGCGCGTTCCAGGATATGCTCCAAACTACATAGAATACCAAAAGTTCTGAAAGTAGGCATTGGTGGTCATGAGGACGGCAGAAGTGTGTTACTCAGCCTGACCCAGGTCGTAAGCTGGCTAAAATAAACGTATCATCTAAAATAAACCTATCTCATCCAACATCCATATCAAGCCTATACCTGCCTCTCAAAGCTAAGGTCCTCGGTTTCAAATCTCAGAACAGAAAAATTACCTTTCTTACAGAGAGAAAGCCGAACTCGAAAGGTGGAGCAGAATATCCTCACAAGCACCAACAATATCCAATAGAAGTCTCTGGGAGCAGAGAGGCTCTAGTATTTACATAGTCTGAGGGCTCATTGGCCCCCTGGAGGGCAGGCTCTGGAATCCCTCTGGTCCCAATCTGGGACCATCCTTACCCAATCCACCCTGTATCCTGGGTTCTGATGGCCCCTGGGGCTGAATGACCTTCAGCATCCATGCCCTGCTCCCCAACCGTCCCGGGTCTGCCCCCATCCCCAGAGGAGGAAGTGGATTTGTTTGTTTGTATCTATGTTTTTAAATGGATAGGCTCTGGGTAGGGTGGTTTCTTTTTTGTAGCAATTATTGAGGCTGAGTCTGGGGGTGTGGAAAGGATCGCTGTTAGTTCAAGCCCGGGGGGTCACAATCATGAATTCCTGACTGTGGAGGGTACATAGTGAGATTCAGCATTTGGTTTTTGTTTTGGGGGTCCTTAAAGAGATTCTGGATAGTATTGGAGCCTATCCTAGCCTGAACCTATCTGAGATCCGTCCTTGTCTGCCTCCTGGGTGCTGGGGTGAAAAGGAATTTGCCACCACTGTCTGGCTCCATATTCATTCTTTTTGTTCATGACAGTGTTACTCTGTGGCTTTGGAGGCTGTCCTGGAACTAGCTCTTGTAGATCATGAAGGTCTCGAACTCACAGAGATCGACCTGCCTCTGCCTCCCGAGTGCTGGGATTAAAGGCATGTGCCACCACTGCCCGGCTCCAGATTCATTATTAAAAATATTCATGAAAGGAGTAAAGGAAGTAATCTCTACCTGGGAGGGTCAGTGTTTTGGTTTGTTTTCTCATGTTTTGATTGAGTTGAAGTCCATGCTCCACCTCCTTTGTCTTTCTTCCTCATGTGTATATGGTTAGACCTGCTTTGCCAAACTGGATTGGGGGTCAAACAATAGCTAGCTGAGTTGGTTTTCTCTACCTTTACATGGTTTTATGGATTGAAATCAGGTGTCCAGGAATACAGGGACAAAGCTACTGAGTCACGTTACATGCTTGGGTTTTAGGGTTTCTTCAGACAAAGTCTCAGGTACTCAAGTTGGTCCTAAACTCAGTAAACTGCCAAAGATGTCCTTGGATTCCTTATTTCCTCTTGCCATCTCCCAAGGGCTGGAATAATGGGCACATAAGATCATCAATTCCAGGGACATTTCTACGTATTTTTCATGTATTTTTTTATTGAAGAAGTGAACCTTGTCAGCAAGTAGCTAGGTCTTCCATTTGGAGAAGCAGATAAAGATATTTATTTGGCCTATGTAGTGGCAAGATCTTTGCTCCCAGCCTTTGGGAGGCAGAGGCAGAGGCAGAGTCAGGTAGATGTCTTGAGTTTGGGGCCAGGACTACACAGATGGCCCATATCTCAATAAAACAGCAACAAGGATATAGGTTTTAGAGTCTAGAGAACTAGATTTTTTATATATTTTTTTTCAGGATTGGGTAAGAGTAAGTGACGTGGGCTTGGCAGTGGTGGTGCACACCTTTAATCCTAGCATTCGGGAGGCAAAGGAACTTTGCTGAGAGTTCGAAACCAGCCTGGTCTACAAGAGCTAGTTCCAGGACAGCCTCCAAAGCCACAGAGAAACCATGTAGCTGAATCAGTCTTGTGCTACACAGGAAAATTCTCAGGCTTTTTCTGAGGATGGAGTTAACTCCACCCTCTCTAGTTTACCTTGCTCTTACAGAATTATTAGAGATCTACATGCATCTGCTTTTCATGTACTGGGATCAAACATGGTCCCAAACTCTCTGGGCTCCTTCCTCTCAATCTTATTATTTATTTATTTATTTCATGTTTCAAGACAGTATCATACTTGCACCTTTTATTTATTCAGTTATTTTATTTATTTTGGTTTTTTGAGACAGGGTTTCTCTGTATAGCTTTAGAGCCAATCTTAACATTCACTCTGTTGTCCAGGCTGGCTTCAAACTCACAGAGATCCTCTTGCCTCTGCCTCCCACATGCTGGGATTAAAGGCGTGGGACACCAATCCTGGCCAGTTTATTAATTTTTATTTTTGTCATCTGTGCATGTCCATGTGGGTGTGTTGTGGGGGCATGACCAAGAATATTAGAAAAGGGAGTTGGATCCCCGGGAGCTAGAATTACAGGTGAATGTGGCCACCTGACAGGGGTGCTGGGAACTGAACTCAGGTTCCCTGTAAGATCACCAAGTACTTTTAACTGTTGATCTATCTCTCCAGCATCATTTATCCAGTGTTTAATGAACCTCAATCATTTACAATTCTTACCCCCAAATCTGAGGCCAGCATTCCTGAATTCCCTATTCTCCCCAAGAAATCTGGGTCTATCTCTCACCACAGGACTCCAAGATTGCAGCCTGGTTGTCTCAGCCTCCTGTACAGTATACTGACACCTGTGTCCCCCAGAGCGTTGTTGGCCACATAAAGCTCAGTCAGAGTCTGGTTGGTTTGCAGGATGGGCAATAGGCCCCCATGTGCTTTGGCTGTGAGGCCACAGCTGTCCAGCCTGCAGGGGACAAGCTGAGGTGGGTGAGGTGGTCTTTTCAGGGAGTTGAGGTGAGGATTTTACAGGTGACAGGGTTTATAGGAAAGTGTCATGAGCCCATCCAGTGGTTGCTGGACACCTTCCTTAGTGAGTGGTGTAGCCCTCAGCAAATAGTATCCATGATATGTTCAAACAGGTAACCCTAATTAGCTTCACTTGGTGGCCAGAGGCAGATAGTTCTCTTGAGTTCCAAGCTACCCTAGTCTACAAAGCTGAGTACCAAGGCAGTCAGCCCTACACGGAAAAAAGTAACCATTTGGGGTGTGGGATAGGACTTGGGGGCAACAAACAATACAAGTTATAATAATGCAAGGGTTTTGTGTGTGTGTGTGTGTGTGTGTGTGTGTACGTTTGTCGAGACAGGTTTCTCTGTTTTGTCTTGGAGCCTGTCATGCACCTTGCTCTGTAAACCAGGCTGGCCTTGAACTCACAGAGATCCACCTGCCTCTGCCTCCTGAGAGTGCTGGCATTAAAGGATTGTGCCACCAAATCCCAGTCAATATTGTAAGTTATTATAGACTGGATTCCCTTCCTGGTTTGAAGACAATGATCAGTGATTTCCTTATGTGGTTAAACTGCTCCTCAGTTTTAGTCTGGAGTCACATTTGGCCTGGAAGAACAGAGTTAGGGAGGTTCCGGCCCTCAAGGCTTCACTGTCCCCAGAGAACATGTCTCTAAATGGTGAGTCCAATGCCTGCAGCTTGGTAAGGCTTGTGTTTGCAGCAGTAGACATGGTGACGCACATCTGTAATCCCAGCAGAGGGAGGCTGACTTCTGAGTTCAAGGTCAGCCTGGGCTACACAGTGAGTTCCAGGACAGCCAGGTCTACACACAGAAACCTTGTGTGGGGAGATGGGGTGGGGGAGTAGACAGGGACAGAGTAGCACTGCAGGGATTCTGCCTCTAAGCAGGGTGAGCCTGAGTGGGGAGACAGTATAGTAAGAGACCCCAGAAACCCAGATCCCCAAAGCAGGAGCTGCAGAGATGGCTCAGTTGTTAAGACTGCTCTTCTCAGGGAGCCATGTTTGGTTTCCAGCACCCACTTAGTAGTTCACAACATCCTGTAAGTGATGGTCCCGGTCATCTGATGTCATCTTCTGTATTCTGTGGACACCCCAGTCCCAAATAGAAATACACAAAGAGGAAAGAAGATTTGCAAATCAAGCCATGCCTGCAGGCTGATCCTTGTATATACACAAAATAATAAATGCCTTTTTTTTCTAGAAGCCTCTAAAACACCCTCAAAGTTCATTACATGTTTGTATATGTGGGGAGGTTGCTTTTGGGGTAATTGAGGAGTCTATTCTGTCTCTGATTATGTGGGGGTTTTTTGTTTTGTTTTTTTTTTACAGACAATGTTTCTGTTTGTAAGACCTGTAGTTGTCCTGGAACCAGCTTTTTAGACCAGCTGGCCTGGATATCCAGATATGTGCCTTATTCTAGCTCCAGACTGCTGGGATTAAAGTTGAGCACCACCACACTCATAAATGTAATTTTAAAAAAGATCACTGCAGAATAGAGTGGTGGGACAAGTCTTTATTCTTAAGGCAGAGACCAGTCTTTTCTACATAGTGAGTCCCAGGCTAGTCAGCAATAGTAGGATTCTCTCTCTCTCTCTCTCACACTCTCTCTCTCTCTCTCTCTCTCTCTCTCTCTCTCTCTCTCTCATACACATACATACACACACACCCTCAGACACAAAATAAACTAAATTCTAAGGTTGAAGCTATGTTGATGGGATGCTTGTTTGCATTCAGCGTAGAATAGACAAGGACAAGGGCAGAATGGGAAAGAATTGACAGGAGAAGGATTCAAGGTTATCCGCAGCTACACAGAGAATCCAAAGCTAGCCTAGCCTAGAAAGACCCAGTCTCCAAATAAATAAATGGAGAAAAATATAAAAAGAAATCCAGTATTCTAGACACTAAAACCTATATCCTTGTTGCTGTTTTTATTGAGATAAGGGCTCTCTGTGTATTCCTGGTCCCAAACTCCAGACATCTACCTGCCTCTGCCATTGATGGTCTGGGAGTAAAGGTGTTGCCACTCCATAGGCCAAATCTATATCTTTATCTGTTTCTCCAAATGGAAGACCTAGCTACTTGCAAACAAGGTTTACTTCTTCAATAAAAATACATCAAAAATACATAGAAATATGCCTGGAATTGATGACTGAACTGGGCATGGTCTTATGTGCTCACTATTACAGATCTTGGGAGACAGCAAGAGCAAATAAAGAATCCAAGGACATCCTTGGCAATTTAGTGAGTTTAGGGCCATCTTGGAGTAACTGAGACTTTGTCCGAAGAAACCCTAAAACCTAAGTGTGCAACATGGCTCAGTAGCTTTGGCCCTGTATGCCTGGAAACCTGATTTCAATCCATAAAACCATGTAAAGGTAGAGAAAACCAACTCAGTTAGTTATTGTTTGACCTCCCATGCAGTTTGGCAAATAAGGTCTACCCGTACACACAAGAGGAAGAAAGACAAAGGAGGCAGAGATAGGACTTCAACTCAGTCAGAAAGTAAGAAAACAAAACAAAATACTGAGCCTCCCAGGCAGAGTTTACTTCCGTTACTCCTTTCATTAATATTTTTAAGAATGAATCTGGAGCTGGCCTCAGCCTCAATAATTGCTACAAAAATGGAAACACCCTACTCATACCCTAAACATTAAAAAAATAGATACATACAAACAAATCCACTTCCTCCTCTGGGGGTGGGGGCAAGCATGGGATGGTGGGGGAGCAGGGCATGGATGCTGAAGGTCATTCAGCCCCAGGAGGCATCAGAACCCAGGACAGAGGGTGGATTGGGTAAGGATGGCCCCAGTTGGGGAGAGGGATTCCAGAGCCTCCCCTCCAGGGGGCCAATGAGCCCTCAGACTATGTAAACACTAGAGCCTCTCCCTCTCCCAGAGACTTCTTTGGGATATTGTTGGTGCTTGTCAGGATATTCTGCTCCACCTTTCAGTTCGGCTTTCTCTCTGTCAGAAAGGTAAGTTTTTTTTTTGTCTGTTCTGATATTTGAAACCGAGGACCTTAGCTTTGAGAGGCAGCTGTAGGCTTGATATGGATGTTGGATGAGATAGGTTTAATTTAGCCAGCTTACGACCTGGGACAGGCTAAGTAACACACTTCTGCCTTCCTCAAAACCACAAAGGGCCTACTTACAGAACTTTTCGTAATCTGTGTAGTTTGGAGCATGTCCTGAACGCGCTCTGTAGACTATGCCGGCCTCGAATGCACACGACTGCCGGCCTAAGTAGGATCATGGGCTTGAGCCAGCACTGACTAGCTTGCTTTGGAACTTTTAAAAACTAGAATTTTAAATGGACATAGCCGAGGATTCGGCCTCTTGGCCCCAAGTCAGCTGAGTGTAGACCCACCTCACAGTAGGCAAGTTCTGCAGGCAGATTGTACATAGTTTTAGCAATGTAGGAATTTTAGGAGTGTTTGTAGGGGTTATGAATGACGTTTCCGGAAGTTTCAGAAGGTCCCAGGCAATTGTATTGCATGTATTGGAGAAGCCAAATTATCAATGGACTTGGGTCAATTTGGGGACCCGATATTAACCTCGCTGAATTTACATATCTTTTAGGTTTTTTGGCACATTAGAGTGAACTGTTCCAATGTTTTTAGTTTTCTGGCGGGTAAATATTTTTTTTGGCTTGTGCGTCTCTCTGGACCATGTCAGCCTGTGATACTCAAACTATGGGGTACTTTGTGTTATGGAATATAGTGCTGCCAGGTTTGGAGCACTACCGGTTCACAAAAGTGCGGTTTCCCTAGTTCTTAGTGACTCATCTACATTTCAAATACTGTGGGGCACTCTTTGGACTTGGGCTACAATGGGTCCTTTGGTAGCGTGTGTCTGTGTTAACTTCGGTGTGCTGTGAGCTGGGACTCCACGGGCATGGAGGGGAAAATGTTGAGCGGGGAGGAAGGTTTTGTACATTGCTTGCACAGTAGCCAGGGACTGAAGCGGTATTGGAAAGGACAGGGCCGGGTCGAGGTTCCCCCTTGCTTGAGGGGACACCCCACAAAGCGGTCATCAATGTGGTTGCCCTCTCTGAGTCAGAACTGGAAAGTGCTTCCACTTTGGGCCTCCCTGTGTGATTCAAGCCTCCCTGTTGAGCCCATTGGAAAGTCTTGTGCACAGGCGCTGAGGTCAGGCTTGGGAGCGTGAGGAGTGCTGTACTCCGCTAAAAACACTGGGCAAGTTAGGTGTGATGGGAACATTGTTCATGTATGTTCCATGGACCTAAAACGGAGCCCAGTAGTGGTGAGACCTAAGCTACAGCGGTTACATTTTGAAAACAGATTTATCTCTGGGAGCTTTTGAGACATTTTCAGTAGGTTCAAGTTTCGCCTTGGTTGTAAGAACTGCAGTTTACGGCACATGTTTCAGGGTTTTTGTGGGGGGCCTGTGTTTGAGACAGGGCTTCTCTTTGAATTTGAGGCTGTCTTGGAACTAGCTCTCCTGAACCATGCTAGTCTAGAACTCACAGAGATTTGCCTGCCTCTGTCTCCAGAGTGCTGGGATTAAAGGCAGAGGGAAACAAATCAAGGCCCTAACAGGAACTCAGAAATTCCTTGAGCTATGTTGCAAACCACCTTTGACATTGTTTTTTGAACTCCTTGAACAATGTTGCAAACTACCTTTGACATTGTTTTTTGAACATGCTCTGTGTGACCAAAACACCTCAGTGTGTTTTTGTTTTGTTTTGTTTTTTTCAAGACAGGGTTTCTCTCATTTGGAGTCAGATCCACAGGCTTCTGCCTCACAAGTGCTAGGATTAAAGGCTTACCACACCATTGTGCACTCTATGAGGCCCTTTTTGAGACAGGCTGTTGCTTCTGGAATTCCTGCCTACCAGAAGCACAGATCTTATTTCTTCTAGGATTAGGGAATATGACACTTCCAAGGGGTTTTCTGAATTTTTGTGTATGTGAGTGTGTGTCGGGGGTAGCAGGTGGTAGAATCCTAGTAAATTGTCCAGGTTGTCCTGACTGCCTCTTGGGTGCTAACTGTAACAGCCACAATACTAGGCACAAAATCATGGCAGAATCACCTATTTTTTACTGACTATGCAAACAATAAAGATGCAAAATATAAAGATGTTGGATTCTTCTTCTGTGGTCAGTTCTTCACGATATTACACATCTATGATTTGACAATAAGACCCCAAGTGAAGAGTCTGTGAGAGTTCATTGCATGAAGCAGTGAAGAGGAAGCTGAGTTGCATTTGAGACCACAGGATGTTGAGATGTCCATGCTATGAGACATCTGTCATGGACACTTTCATATGAGGAAGGGAAGTAGCAAACGTGTGAGATGGATAAGAAGTGAAGTCCTGGGGGTTGTGTGGTTTTTTATCATGAAGCTTGGGTGGCATCAGAGAGCAGAGCTACCAGTTAATGGACCAAAAATTAACATAGAGTTTTGGAAAACTGTGGAGAGATTGGAGACTGGAATTAGTAAGGATGGGCTGAGGGAGGATCCTTCTCTGTTTTAGATTTAGAAATGGAGGAGGCAGGAGTCACTGATGGCTGATCAACTGGTTCTCTCATCTTTCAGGGTCTTACCCCCATATCTGACTTCTGATTTTTTTCTTAATGAATATTATTTGTGCCAGGTGGTGGTGATGCAAACCTGTAAAACCAGCATCCACGAAGCAGTGGTAGGAAATAATGATGGTATGGCTTATCTTTTAGATCATGAAAAACAGGAAAAAAAAACATAAGTTTAACAGGTACAAGTCATTGGAAGCAAAGTTGTTAAAACAGGTTTCTCAAAAAATATAAGTGGTGTTAAAGAATCCTCATTAGTCTCTGTGTCCAATTGGAGGATAATGAACAATATGTTGATTATTCCCAAATTGTGTGAAGAAAGCTGAGTACTTCATATAATTATTCATGGGGCCTTAGTTGTGCCCTAGAAATGATTTCACAGTCTAATAAATTCTGGTGTGAAAACAAATTTAAAATTTAGTCTTTCTTAGTAGGATGGTTTCATTATTTACTCACAAAAAATGATATATCATTCTTCTTTGAGAACCTTAATGCAAGTACCTGTGCTAGTCTGAATGTAATTGCCCCCCACAAGCTCATAGGGAATGGCAATCTTATAAGGTTGGTTTGCTGTTGTAGGTATGGAGTTTTTGAAGCAAGAATATCACTGTGGGGGTGGATACTGAGATCTCATATATGTCCACTCCATGAACAGTGTCCCAGACCACTTCCCATTGCCAGTGGTCAAGATGTGTAATTCCCAGCTCCTTCTATACCACCATCTCTGCCTGCATTCTACCATGTTGCAACATGAAGATACTTAATAAAAAACTCTAAAAATGCTAACCACACAATTAAATGTTTTTTCTTTAAAAAAATTAGCCATAGCAAGAGGGAAGTATTTCGTGACTTTAATCGAAGCACCCAGGATGCAGAGGCAGGTGGATCTCTGTGAGTTTGAGACCATTCTGGTCTATAAGAGCTAGTTCCAGGACAGCCTCCCATGCCACAGGGAACCTGTTTTAAAGGGTAAAATAAAATAATAGCCATGTAAATGGTGTCTCTTCACAGCTATAAAAAAAACAAACAAAAAAACAAACAAAACTTGGTCAGTACATGATACATTACACTTTAGAGAGGAAATTTGAGAAACCCTGACAAATTTCCATTATACAAGATCATATTATACATAGGCTTGTGAACTTGCTGCTCCTCATATGTTATTAATAGAAAGCCTAGTATTCAATTATAGCCATTCTTTATTTCCTGTAACATACAATAACAGCTATTTAACTCATTAACCCCACCCCCAACATCCCCAAAGCCCAGAGCCCATCCGCTTACTTGCATTGGGCTCCCTCCCTCCCTGCAGGGGGGCTCCAGTGCCTTCCCGCCACAGCTGCCGCTGCTGCACCCGATCCATCCATTCATCCATTTATTAATTAATTTATTCATTTGTTCGTTCGAGTTTTCATTTATGGACGCCAGGGTGGGAGCGAGCATGCAGGTGCTGGCAAGTCTAGAAGGAACACCCCCTCCCCCATCACCACGCTTGCCCCACCTGCTCGCCAGCTGCCACTTCCTAAACTGCATCACTGACTTGACTGCTGCCACCTGGCTGCTGCCTGCATTCAATCCACTCCTTAGCTCAGCTCTCTCAGTCACTGATTCACTGATTCACTACCACATTCACTAGCAAAGCCAGCCTGGGGAGCCAGCGGTTCCTTGAGTTTTCCTGCTCCCTGCAGAGAACATTCTCAGGACTGCATTTCCCAGGGTGCCCTGCACTCCCGACCCACCACTCTTCCGCCCGCTTCTGGGCTTCCTTCCTGGGATGGTACAATCCTTAGGACACTGGTAGGTCTCTTACTTGTAATTTATTTACAGGGGGGAAGACAGGGCAGGGAGGGGAGGAAGGTCAGGGGAGAGAGGGCAAGAGAGGGAGGGTGTTAGTGTAATGAAGAAAGGGACGCTGTGGAGCTCTGTGGAGCTCCATCCCTGTGCCGTATCTACCAGGTGATATTTTTCTAATTCATTTTGATTTGGTCTGATTTAAATTGCTGCGTCATCAGAGAGGCTCTTTGGTGTGTAGAAACTTGTGAATTATATCCTGGAAGACAAAGGGAAGTTCCTATGGAGACCAGGAAGATATCAGGGTCTGAAATCTGAGCCTGGGGCGAGTGCTATTGAAATGCATATTGTTGCAGATCTACAGAACGGATTTTTTTCTTGTGTTGGAGACATGGCCAGGAACCACAATACTGTGTCTTTAAGCACACTCTAACCCTATGGGAGGTGCTCTTGTCACTCAAACCTCACTATCCAATTATTCCCTCCAGGAGACCTGCCAGTCACAAGAGGGTCCGGGCTCTTGCTGTCACCAGGCTTGACTTTGAAGAGGAGACAGCAGTTTTGTTTGCTGTGGTGCTGTTGCTGCTGCAGGGAGCTGAGCTGAGAGCTTCAGTGATCTGGGAAACAACAAAATGGTGAGCTAAGGAATGCTGTCAGCCGATGTGGAGTAGAAGACAGTGAGGTGTGGTAGACTGTGTGGTGAGTCCTCCCTGTATCTGCAGGGAGAGTGAGGCCAGATTCCCTGTCTTGGGAAATCCCATTTGGCCCATGTAAATAGTTCCACCTAGGAAGAGGTCTCACACTAACTTTGCTCTGCAGGCTTAATTTGATCAGAGTATTGTGATCAGGGAGCTGGGTATAGGAGCAGGTCTCTAGTCAACTTAAACATTCTTTTTTTTCTGTTTGGATTTTTGGAGACAGGGTTTCTATGTGTAGCTTTGGAGTCTATCCTGGCACTCACTCTATTTACCAGCCTGGCCTTGAACTCACAGAGATCCACCTGCCTCTGCCTCCCAAATGCTGGGATTAATAATGATTGCCACCAACACCCAGCACAACTTCAAATTCTTGATGAATATATGGAAAGCAGCTTGCCTAACTCAGAGATGCCTAGTTTTAAAGTATTTTTCTTGATATTGAACACTCTACATTTAATATTTACATGTAATCTCCATGCATAGTTAATTTTGTACAGGTTGTCCAGAGGCATCTCACGTGTTGGATAACAGTCACCTATTACACCATAATGTAAGAGAGTAGATTTGTTGATATAAAGCATTTACCAATGCTTAGGAAATAGAATGTATCCCAAAATAGAATTGAGCTGTGGAGGACTGCCTCTGAAACATCAAAACATTAGTATATTCTAACCAGCCTTGTTTGGATGCCAGGATACACATTTCTCATCAGGATTGTCCAGACATTTGGCTCCAAACTATTCCAAAGAATCTACCCCTGATTTACCACAAACCACCAGGCCCATCCCATATCAAAGAATAGCCCTCTAACAAGCTGGACAAGGAGGCATTACAGGGTCACAAAAAACTTAAATCCTGGTTTCATAAAATTCTAGTTTTTTTTTTCTTGAGAATAAACATAATTATTTCAGGTGGGCAATATGACACTAGGTAATAATTGTTTGTAAATAAAACACAGTTGTGTTGATAACTTACCTCATCAAGCAAGGCTTTCATGTCAGCCCTCAGGCAGGGAGAACTTAATAACAGCATGGGGTCTAGGACTTGAGAGCTTTCATTGGAGCATGAGGTATTGACAATAAAACTGAACTGTTTCTCTAAAATCTGCAATATGTTTGGGAGAGCTGGCAATGATCTGGGCCAATGAAATTTTTGAAGGGTTGCTTCAAATCCTGAGAATCATACTCTTTCCACCATATTGGGAGCTATTGCCTGTGCTAAGGCCACTGTGTCTGAAGTCATTAATGGTCTTGAGATATTGTGTTTACCTTGTGGGGCATTTCTTGACTAGTCTCCTCCTGAATTTCTTCCGTTATATGTTAGTTTTTGATAAATTCATATTGGTCTACCATAGCCTTCCCCCCTCCCACCCCATTTATATATCATACAGGATGCTATTCTTCTCAAGAAGCTTAGTTAGTCTTGGGCATATCCTCTGAAATACCTAGCATTTATCTTTTCTACCTTCTACTTGTCTATCTTTCATGTCCCCTATGACCTTCACCTCAGGACCCTGTTGCTGAAGAATGACCTGTAATTTTAAGACAATGATGCACTTAAAAATTTATTTAAGGAAAGTCCTGGTTGTGTGATTGTATTTTACTGAAGTGCTAGTATCCACTCCTAAGGACTTGCATTTTTCTGGATTATGGTGTTTATCTTTAGAGAAATGGACAAGAAATCTTTAATGTGCTCTAATACAAGTCTCTAGACTCTGGAGCACATGGTCATAAGGACTCTTTCAACTTTTCAAAATAAGTTTTGAGATTGTAAATACATCATACTCCCATAGTCTTTTCTGCCTTCCAGCCCTATTACTACCCCATTGTTTTTGAATCTGTGTCCTGCTTTTCAATTTTTAATTAGTTCAAATTAGGAACAAGCTTGTTTCACATGTCAATCTTTTCTCCCTCTCCCTGCCCTCACCCTCACCCCTCCTGCCCAACCCCAACCTATCCCCCACACAGTAATCCCATCCACTCACCAGGCAGGGTAGGGTCCTCAACAGGGGCTCCACAAAGCCCACCACATCATCCTGGATTGGCATTCTGCCCTTCTTCATGTGTCCAGGGCAAAAATGCATCCCTTCCCATGGGATGGGCTCTCAAAGTATATTCTTATACCAGGGAAAAATACTAATCCACTACCAGTGGTCCCCTAGAGTGCAGAGGCCTCCTCATTGACATCCATGTTCAGGGGTCTGGATCAGTCCTATACTGGCCTCCCAGACAGCATCTGGGGTCATTGTGTTCCCCCTTGTTCAAGTCAGCTGTTTCTGTGGGTTTCTCCAACCTGGTATGAACCCCTTCGATCTTCATTCCTCCCTCTGTGCATCTAAGTTCTCTAGTTCAGTTCAGTGTGTATCTGTGGACATCTGCTTCTGCTTCCATCAGCCACTGGATGAGGGCTCTAGGATGGCATAAAAAGTAGTCCTCAATCCCATTTCAGGAGAAGGGCGTTTAGGTTATCCTCTCCACCATTGCCTGGATTGTCAGTGCACGTCATCATTGCAGGTCTCTGGAAATCTCCTCAGTTTCAGATCTCTCCTCAGACCTATAATGGCTCCCTCTAATATGGCATCTTTCAACCTGCTCTCCTCTATTCTTCCCCAAACTCAATAATTCTGATCCTCCATTTCCTCCTCTCCTCTCCTCTTCTCCTGCTCTCACTGGGGCAGCCCCCCCTCCTCTCATGCTCCCAATTAGCTCAGGAGTTCCTGCCCCTTCCCATTCCTGTGGTCTATGCATTTATGCCCTAGAGTACTTCATGTTTCCTAAATTCTTTAGTGAAAAGGATTGTAGGCAGGTAATCCTTTGCTCTATGTCTAAAATGCATATATGAGTGAGTATATACCATGTTTATCTTTTTGTGACTGGGTTACCGCACTCAGGATGATTTCTTCTAGTTCCATACATTTGTCTGTGAATTTCAAGATTCTATTGCTTTTTTCTTCTGAGTAGTACTCCATTGTATAGATGTACCACATTTTCTCTATCCATTCTACAGTTGAGTGGCATCTAGGTTGCTTCCAGCTTCTGGCTATTACAAACAATGCTGCTATGAACATGGTTGAAAATACATCCTTATTGTATGAGCGTGCATTATTTGGGTGTATACCCAAGGGAGATATTGGTGGATCTTAAGGTTTACTGATTCCCATTTTTCTGAGCAACTGCCATAGTGATTTCCAGAGTGGTCTTACAAGTTCGCACTCCCACCAGCAATGGAGGAATGTTCCTTTTTCTCCACATCCTCTCCAGAATAGATTGTCATAGGTGTTTTTGATTTTAGCCATTCTGACACGTGTGAGGTGGTATCTCAGAGTTGTTTTGAGTTGCATTTCTCTGATGTTCAAGGATTTTGAGCATTTTCTTAAGTGCCTTTCAGCCATTTTGGATTCCTCTGTTGAGAAATCTCTATTTAGTTCTGCACACCACTTTTTAATTTCATTGTTTGGTGTTTTGTTGGCTATATTCTTGAGTTCATTTTATATTTTGGAAACCAGCCCTCTGTCCAATGTGGGGTTGGTGAAGATCTTTACACATTCTTTGAGCTGTCATTTTGTCTTAATGACTGTGTCCTTTGCCTTACAGAAGGTTCTCAGTTTCAGGAGATCCCATTTATTAATTAGAGACCGCAATGTTTATGCCACTGGTGTAATGTTCAGGAAGAAGACTCCTGTGCCTATTCGTTCAAGGGTATCTCCCACTTTCTCTTCTAGAAGATTCAGTGTGGCTGGATTTATGGTGAGGTCTTTAATCCATTTGCATCTAAGTTTTGTGCATGGTGACAGATATGGATCTATCTGCAATCTTCGGCATGTCCAAATGCAGTCGTGCCAGAACCATTTGTTGAAGATGCTATCTTTCTTCCATTGTATAGATTAACATCTTTGTCAAAATTAAGGTGTTCCTAGGTGTGTGGGTTAATATCAGGGTTTTCAATTTGATTCCATGGGTCTATCTATCTATTTTTGTGCGAATACCAAGCTGTTTTCAGAACTATGGCTCTATAATAGAGCTTGAAGTCAGTGATGGTGATGCCCCCAGAAGATCCTTTATTGGACAGAGGTTTTTTTGGCTATCCTGGGTCTTTTGTTTTTCTATATAAAGTTGAGTATTGTTCTTCCAAGGTCTGTGCAGAACTGTGTTGGGATTTGGTGGGCATTGCAGTGACTCTCTAGATTACTTTTGGCAAGACTGCCATTTTTCCTATGTTGATTCTACCTATCCAAGAGCATGGGAAATCTTTCCATTTTCTGGTATCTTCTTTAATTTCTTTCTTTAAGGACTCAAAATTCTTACTGTACAGGTCTTTCACGTTTTTGGTTAGTGTTACCAAAGATATTTTATGTTGCTTGTGGATATTGTGAAGGGTGATGTTTCTCTGATTTCTTTCTCATTGCATTTATCATCTGTATAAAGTAGAACTACTGATTTTTTTGAGTTAATTTTGTGTCATGCTACTTTGCTTAAGGTGTTTATCAGCTGTCGGAGTTCCCTGGTAGAGTTTTTCAGGCCACTTATGTAGACTATCATAACATCTGCAAATAGTGAAAGTTTGACTTCTTCCTTTCCAATTTGTATCCCTTTGATCTACTTTTGTTGTCTTATTGCTCTAGCTAGAACATCAAGTACAATATTGAATAGATATGGAGAGAGTGGACATCCTTGTCTTGTTCCTGATTTTAGAGGTATTGCTTTGAGTTTCTCTCCATTTATTTTGATGTTTGCTGTTGGTTTGCCATATATTGCTTTTATCATGTTTAGATATGTTCCTGTTATTCCTGTTCTCTCCAAAATCTTTATCATGAAGGGGTGTTGGATTTTGTCAAAGGCTTTATCAGCATCAAGTGAGATGATCATGTAGGTTTTCTGTTTCAGTTTGTCCTTATGGTGGATTGCATTAATGGATTTTTTGTATGTTGAACCATCCTTGCATCACTGGGATGAAGCCTACTTGATCATAGTGGATGATTTTTCTGAAGTGTTCTTGGATTCAATTCGCCAATATTTTGTTGAGTATTTTTGCATCGATGTTCATGAGGGATATTGGTCTGTAGTTCTCTTTTTTTAGTTGTACTTTGTGTGGCCTGTGTATCAAAGTGATTGTTGCTCTGTAAAAAGAGTTTGGCAATATCCCTTCAGCTTCTATTATGTGGAACAACTTGTGCAGTACATGTATTAGCTCTTGTTTGAATTTCTGGTAGAATTCTGCAGTGAAGCCATCTGGCCATGGGCTTTTTTTTGGGAGGAAGGCTTTTGAAGTCTGCTTCTATTTCATTCGGGATTATAGGACAATTTAAATTGCTTATCTGTTCTTGGTTTAATTTTGGTAAGTGATATCTATCCAGGAAACTGTCCATTTCCTTTAGATTTTCGAGTTTTATAGAGTAAAGGTTTTCAAAGTATGACCTGATGATTCTCTGGATTTCCTTAGTGTCTGTTGTTATATCCCCCTTTTCATTTCTGATTTTGTTAATTAGCATGTTCTCTCTCTGCCTTTTGGTTAGTTTTATAGAAGTTTGTCTATTTTGTTGATCTTCTCAAAGAACCAACTGTTTTTGTTTCATTGATTCTTTGTAATATGTTCCTAGTTTCTACTTTATTGATTCCATCCCTCAGTTTGATTATTTCCTGGCTTCTACTACTCCATGGTGAGTTTGCTTCTTTTTGCTCTAAATCTTTCAATTTTTCTGTCGATTATCTCATGTGACTATTCTCCATTTTCTTCACATGAGCATTTAGTGCTGTGAACTTTCCTCTTTGCACTTCTTTCAAAGTGTCCCATAACTTTGGGTATGTTGTGTCTACATTCTCATTAAATTATGAGAAGTCTTTAATTTCTTTTTTATTTCTTCCTCAAGCCAGGGATGTTGTAATTGCGTGTTATTCAATTTCCATGAGTTTGTTTTCTGCAATTTTTATTGCAGTTGAATTCTAGCTTTAAAGCATGGTGATCTGATAAGATACAGGGGGTTATTTCAATTCTTTGTATCTGTAGAGGTTTGCTTTATTGCCAACTATGTGGTCAATTTTAGAGAAGGTGCCATGTGACGCTGAGAAGAAGGTATATTCTTTTGTGTTTGGATGCAATGTTCTATAGATATCTGTTAAACCTCGTTGGGTCATAACTTCTGTTAGATCCTTTATTTCTTTGTTCAGTTTCTGTCTGCTGGTCCTGTCTAGTGGTGAAAGTGGCATGTTAAAGTCTCCTACTAAAGTGTGTGTGTGGTTTTATGTGTGGTTTGAGTAATGCTTCTTTTACAAATGTGGGTGCCTTTGTTTTGGGGGCATAGATGTGCAGGATTGAGACTTCATCTTGAAGGACTTTTCCTGTGATGAGTATGAAATGCCCTTCTTCATCTCTTTTGATTGATATTAGTTTGAAGTCTTTTTTCTCAGATATTAGGATTGCTAATCCAGCTTGTTTCTTGGATCCCTTTGATTGGAAAGTATTTTCCCAACCCTTTACTCTGAGGTAATGCCTGTCTTTGAAGTTGAGGTGTGTTTCTTGTATACAGCAGAAGGATGGATTCGGTCTTCGTATCCATTCTGTTAGCCTTTATCATTTTATGGGCCAATTAAGACCATTGACATTGAGGGATATTAATGTCCATTGATTGTTCTTGTTTGTTTTGGATTTTTGTTGGTGGTGTCATTGTGTGTGGATTTCGCCCTCCTGTTTCTTTTCATGTTTGGTAGAATTGGATTATCTATTGCCTATATTTTTGTGAGTGTAGTTATCTCGTTGGGTTGGAGTTTTCCTTCTAAAAATTTCTGTATTGCTGGATTTGTGGATATGTATTGTTTAAGTCTGGTTTCTTCATGGAATATCATGTTTTCTCCATCTATAGGGATTGAAAGTTTTGCTGGGTACAGTAGTCTGGGTTTTCTAATCTGTGGCCTGCTTTTCTGTAACTCAGGTACACATTAACAACAGTTACTGTGTGAAAGTGACCTGCCTTTGCTTGCAAGGTTTCCCAGCTCTGAGGCAATGGTTTGCTTCACTGAACAATGAGTGTGTGATAAAATGTGCACACAAAGGACTCTGTGCTTTGGAAGAGGAACAGACTGTGCTAGATGAGAGAGGAGGAGAGTTTCTACTAAAATGCAAACTTTTTAGACTAGGGCTCTGTCTACTCTGCTGTAAGGGCAGTGCTGGAAGGACTGTGCTGTCTGAGTCAGTTGATGTCTGACAGTAGGGAAGCTGCTAATATGAGTCCTAACAGGATGGCCCTAGCCAATGTGGGGTTTTGGGGGGGCAGTTATTAGCAGTCAGGAGTACTAGGGTCAGGTAATTTGTGGGTTCTTGTCATAGTTTCTTCTGCCATTGCTGAAATGAGTTGTAAGAAGGACCACAAGTTTTACCATGGTAGGTGAATGGTGTTCAGAGCGGGTCTGTTGAGCTATCATTGCATTTATTTGTATATTTAATTACTCTTTGCTTTTCAAGACATGGTTTCCCTGTGTAACCTTTGTGGCTGTCCTGTAACTCCCCTTGTATATAAGTCTGGTATGAACTCACAGAGATCTTACTGCATCTGCCTCCCAGGTGCTGTTATCAAAGTCATGTGCCAACACCACGACCACCCAGTAAGCTTTCAATTCTGTTGGAAGTTGAACAGAACATGAGCCCGTGTGTAGTTCTGTTGGTACATATGTTGGCCTGGGCAATGTCCTTTGTCCTCCATGCCTCCCAGTATGGATTTACTAGGTAATAGGATACTCTGCAGCCCTGGCATGGGGGGACAAAATTCTTGCAGTATCACTGTCCAGTGTTCACATGTGGGCACTGCTTTTGGTTGCACTGGGAAAACAGATTAGAACACAGGAGGTTTGGTTTCTAGAAGTTCTGAATATTACATTCCATTTTCATGTTTGTATTCAAAATATTGCAAATAATTTAGGAACTTGTAGAAAAATGATGATGTGGATCATCTTTCATGCATACATGATTAGGATGCTTGTAACTTGTTGGTGCAACTAAACACAATGATGTGATTCAGTGAAGTTTAGTTCCAGGGGAGAAAAGTAGTTTCTGATGAGCAGAGATTTCTCAAGTGTTCATGGTGCTTTGCAGGGAGATTGGATGGATTCCATGTTGTGTGCTATAGGCATTTCATTGTTTTTTATTTAAATTAGAAACTAGCTTGTTTTGCATGTCAATCACACTGTCCTCACCCTCTTCTCTCCTGCCCCTCACTGAGCCTGCATTCCATCCCCTTTCTGCCCCCCCCCAGGGAATTGAGGCCTTCCACAAGTGATCTTCAAAGTGTGTCATATAATTTGGTTCATGGCATGCTGCATGTCTTCTAGGAGCAGCCGCATGTCTCTTGGCTGAGAGAATGTTGCTTTATGTGGAATGGGCTTTCAAAGTCCATTATTATACTAGGGATGAATTCTAATCCACTACCACAGGCCCCATAGATTTCCCAGGACTCCTAACTGACACCCATATTCAGGGGGTCTGGATCAGTCCTATGCTGGTTTCCCAGCTTTCAGTCTGTGGTCCATCAGCTCCCCCTTGTTCACGTCAGCTGTTTCTGTGAATATCTCCCATTTGTTCTTGACTCCTTTGCTCATCACATCTCCCTATCTGAAACTAGATTCCAGGAGTGTGACTCAGTGTTTTGCTGTAGGTGTCTGCTTCTGCTTCTGCTTCTATCAGGTAATTGATAAATACTGTAGGATTCCATGTAAGGTAAATTCTTGCCCATTGCTCACAGTGTTATTTGGTGTCATTCTTATAGACATCTGGACATTTCCCTACTGCCAGATTTCTCTTTAATTTTATAATGGCTCCATCTATTATGGGATATTATTTCTTGCTCTCCTCTATTCTTCCCTTCACTCAATCTTCCTGTCCTCTCAAGTCCTCCTTTCCCCTCCTCTTCTTCCCTTTTCTTTCTCCTCTTTCTCCCCTCCACCCATGATATCAATTTGCTCAGAAGATCTTGTCCCTTTCCCCATGTATGGCAGACCATGTATATCTCCCTTAGGATTCTCCCTGTTTCCTAGCTTCTGTGGTGGTGTGAATTGTAGGCAGTTAATACCTTTTCCATGTCTAAAACACATTTGTAATAGAGCCCATACCATATTTTTCTTTTTGTGACTGGGTTACTTCAGTCAGGATACTTTCTTCTACTTTCATTCATTTGCTGTGAATTTTAAGATTCAGTTATTTTTCTGCTGATTACTACTCCATTGTGTAAATGTACCACATTTTCTTTAACCATTATCCAGTTGAGGGGCATCTAGGTAGAATAAAGGTTCCACCTATTACAAATAATATTGCTATGAACATAGTTGTACAGATGTCCTGTTGTATGAATGTTCATCTTTTGCTTATATGCCTATGAGTGCAATTGCTCTATGTTGTGGTGGATTGATTCCAATTTTCCTGAGGAACTTCCTTACTCATTTCCAAAGTGGTTGTACAAATTTACACTTCCCCCAGCAGTGGAGGAATGCTATTTCTCCAATCTTCTACAGCATAAACTGTCATTGGTGTTTTTTATTTTACCCATTCTGACAAGAGCAATATGCTACCTCAGAGTTGTTTTGATTTGCATTTACCTGATTTCTAAGTATAAGCTCTTTCTAAGAACTTTCTTAAATTTCTTTCAGCCATTTTATATTCCTCTATTGAGAAGCCTCTTATTTAATTCTGTATCCAACATTTTAAAGGGATTTTTGGTGTTTTGGTGACTAGTTTCTTGAGTTCTTTGTATATTTTGGAATTCAGCCCACTGTCAAATATAGGGTTGATGAATGTCTGTTCTCCATTTTGTGAGCTGCCTTTTTTTTTTACTGTGTCCTTTGATTTACAGAAGCATCTAAGTTTCATTTATTAATTGTAGATTGCTGTGTCTGTGCTACTGGTGTTAGGTTCAGGAAGCTGTCTACTCTACAAATTCTTCCTGGGTACCTCCTACTTTCTCTTATAAGATGGTCAGTGTGGGTCTATTTATGTTGAGGTATTTCATCTGTTTGTACCTAAGTTTTGTGCATGGGAATGGATATGCATCTGTCTGTAGTCTTTTACATGCCAACACCCAGTTATGCCACCACTATTTATTGAAGATGGTTTCTATTTTACATTGTATAATTTTAGCTTCATTGTTCAGCATCAGCTTTTCATATTTATGTGGGTCCTGTCATGGTTTTCAATTCAATTCCATTGGTCTACCTATCTTTTAAATTATTTTACTATGCTGTATCATCATTGAGCATCAGTGGGGTTGTATTTTCCTGAAACAAAAGGAATTATAGGGAGATTTTGATCCATAGCAAGAGATCACCTCTATGTTTGGAGAGAGCTCTAGAGCATGGTGTTTCAGTTTTTTGAAGAAATATCAATTGCTTGAGGGTCAGAAACAACAGTTCAAATGTCATTTTGAGGTGATTTTGTGAAAGTTGTGAAGTCTCTGTTTATTTAATCTTTATATCCATAGAATTATAGGAAGCAGCTTAGCATTGGACAAGATCACCCTTTTCGTTTCCTTCATTTTCTTTTGTCTTTTGTTTAGAAGTTGTCAATACTTTTCCTGCCTTATTTCTTAGGTTTTTCTCACCAACCCCTTCCTTCTTTCAAAAATATTTTGTATATTTTTGATTGTTGTCTCTTTGTTACAAGTATAGATATCATATTAAGTGAATCTGTGTAGTGGTTTTCTGTATATTGGTAACCCAGTTATACTCATTTTATTAAAAATGTTGGACCTTCGCCAATTTGCCTTCATAAAATATGTCATCAGTTCCTGAAGTTTTTGGTTTTGGGGGGAAGTTTCTGTGGAGAGATAGTTTTATTCAAATTTATCATTTCAGAAAAATTCTGCATGCTGTGGAGAGACATTTATCTTGAATGCTTTCCTCTTTCTATTTCCTGGCATACTGGCATATCTGTTTGTTGCTATAGCATTTCTTGCTATCTTTATGTTTGTGTCTTTCACACTTAAGTGATTTGTATGAGTAATACATTGGTTTTGGATTTTAAAACCTTCTCATATATTACTGTCTCTGTCTCCTAAATAGCCTCAGGTATCAGTATGACAAATCCTAGGGTCATCTGAATAAACATCAACTGACTGTGTTCTTACATCAGAATATCTGGTTTCTGCCTGAAAAAGATTGTTTGACTAATGGTTGATGTGTGAAGAAAACTTCCACTGAGTTGGCAATGTCTCTGGGCAAGTGGCCTTGGCTGGTTAAGAAACCTAACTGAATACAATACAGTGACAAAGCAAACAAGAAAATAAAGAAACAGTGGTTCCAGATTTTTTTTCTTCAGTGCCTAACCTGAGTTTCTCTCCTAAGCTCGCAAAAAGATAGACACAAAAAACAAAATCAGTACATCACTAGAGTAGCTTTTACTTTCATTCGTCCTTTCTCAGAATACTTTAAGGGATTAAGTCATTTCAACTTTCAAGAATTCTATCATCTTTTTAAATAAGGTCTTAATTGTGCTTAAAATGTGATGGAATATTTATTACTTGCTGTAGTACAATAGCTAGAATCTGGTACTGATTTATTACACTGGTGGATGTTGGTAGTGATTTTATGCTGGTGTCCAGTTATCTTGCTTTGAGGTGATTGCAGGTCTAGGTGCTGATTTCTCTGTTTTTCCTTGTTGGAAGGGTGTTTTTTTTCCCTTGGCTTCCATTTGCTTTCTGATATAAGGGCCTATGTTTGAACAGGGCTTCTCCCCCCAATTTGGGGGCTAGAAATCTTGTTGTAGGTGTGGTCTTTGTTCCAGCAGGAGGCAAGTACAGGATAATGGTTTGAGCCACCACTACCTGGCTCTTTTACACTGGATCAATCTAGTGTAGCCAAGGGTTGCCTAGAAATCATAGAGATCCACTTGCCTCTGCCTCTCAAGTGCTGGGTTTAAAGGTGTGCTCCCCCATGACCTGGCATCTATGGCTAACTACTGCCTGACTGCACACTCTGGTCTTCAGTCAAGGTTTTTATTTTTTGTTTTATTTTGTTGTTTTTTGTTTTTTGTTTGTTTTATTTAGACAGGGTTGTTCTGTGTGTCTTTGGAGCCTGATCTGGAACTTGCTTGAAGTCACAGAAATCCACCTGCCTCTATCTCACAAGTGCTGGGATTAAAGTCATGGGTCACCACCATATGGCAAGACTCACTTGTTAATGCACACTTGTAGAAACCATTTAAACGCTCCACAAAGTTGTTGCCTTAAGGATCCTACTGAAGTGATGGGGAGCATCCTTCATTAATACATGGTCAGAATGCTGTTAAATTTATGACACTACCAGATACAATGGCGTGATTCAGGAAAGTTGAGTTCCAGCGGGAAAAGGAATTTCTGATCTGCAGAAGTTTCTCAGATGTCCATGGTGTTGGATGGGTGTATTGGCCAGAATCCACATCTTGGGTCTTCATATATGGCAGGAAACATATTTTGAATTATTCTTCTATATCATTTTCGGTGTGGGCTTCAATTGCATTGGGTTTGCCTCAAACCACAAGGGGACATGAGGGTTTGCAGAAACATTGCAAGAGATTACCCCCATTTGAGGAGAGAGCTCTATACCATGGGGTGTCTCTGTTTGGAAGAAATGTCAATAGCTGGAGGTTCCAAAGCAGAACAGTCTAAGGGTCCATTTTACTTATTTCTTGGGAGTTGTGAAGTCTGTATATTTAATCTCTAAACAAAAGGAAACATAGGTAACTGGGTAAAATTGGTCAAGATCTCAGTTGACCTGGCTGTGTTTCCTGTGGTATTTTGATTATAAGTTGGTTATATTGTCCTGCTTTTTTGTTGGTTTTTTATCTCAATCCCCTTTATTCATTGCCAAATATTGTACACCTTCTCGATTGCTGTAGATTTATGTAAGTATAGAAGTCTCATTATGTCAAAGTGTGTACTTTTTGTAATCCTTTTGTGAATCTCTCTGTTTCCAATATGCATATAGCTTTATAATTATACTTCCTGTTATAAGGTGCCAATGGATTGGTTGCTGTGCTGTGAGTGCTACTGTAGGGGATTGTGAGGAGAATAGTGATGACCAAAGATGCCACAGCATGCTGAGCAATGGGATGCTATCCCAAGATGGGGAGGATGGAATGGGGAGGAATGGGAAGCCATGTGGAAGACCTTCCTGGATGCTGAGTGGGAACCTGCTGCCAAATTCAGTGTTCTGTGAGGTCTCATGGGGTCCTGGCAACTCCTCAAATTATGGTGATGACTGGGCTGTTCAATACTTCATTCTTTAGGCTGCATCGGTGGAAAGTGTTTCAATCAGGGAGACTTGTGTAGAAACATCTGTGTAGTCAGCACTAAGTGCTTTTGGAAGTCATGCTACTAAACTTGAAGAAGTCTAGTTGTTCTAGTGTCTTCTGGAAGTTCTGCATTTCACATTTAACATGTAGGTGTGAGATATATTGGAGTCAACTTTGTGCATGCAGCAAATGCAATTTTTTTTTGACTAGGACTCTTTCCACTGGGCAGGAAGGTCAGATCAGAGAGGACTGTGATATCTGCTTCATTTGATTTCTGATTACCTGATAGGGGGGCTGCTATTGTTCTAGCCCCATCTGGGTGGTCCTAGCCAATGAGGGACTCTGGTAAGGCTTAGCAGTCAGGAGTACTGATGGCAGGGATCTTCCAGTTTCTTTTCAGGACTCTCCTTTCCTCCTGCTCTAGGGAGTAGTAAGGAAGAACACAAGCTATATTATGGTGAGTGTAGGGTGTGCATAGAATGTCTGCTGAGCTGGTATTACTGCTGGAATTTGTTTAGATCATGAGACAGACTGTGCTTCTTTTGGTTAATGTGAAAAACTGGGGTTTTGTCCTTGTCCTATGCAGGGAGCTGAACTGAGTTTCAGTGATCTGGGAAACCACAAGATGGTGGGCTAGGTAATACTTTCTGTATATGGGAAGGACCAGATAGTGAGGTGTGGCAGCTAGTGTGGTGGGTTCTTCCTGTATCTGGGTGGGAAACTGTGGCCAGATTATCTGTATTGTGAAGTCCCATGGTGTCTTTGTAAATTATTCCACCTAGAGGGAGGTTTCTCAATTTCTTTTCTCTGTGGTCTTCATCTGATCAGGGAATTGGGAGCAGGGAGCTGTGTGTAAGTGCACCTTTCTAGTCATCTTCAACATTCTTGATATATATATATATATATATATATATATATATATATATATATATGGAAACCAGGATTCCTAAGTGTGGCCTATGTTTTCAATAGCATCTTAAAATTCAATGCTTTGCGTTTGACATTCACTTGTAATACACATCTGTATGTTGTAGCCTCCAACTTTACAGGAGACTCTGTGCTCAAATAAAGGACACACCATCTGCCAGAAATCCAAATGGATTGCTGGAACCTGTTGATGACTTATTGCTCTGGTCATTGTTTGTGTTTTTATACTGGTGTCCAGTTATCTTGCTTTGAGGTGACTGTGGGTCTAAGTGCTGATTTCTCAGTTTTTCTTTGAGGGGTGGAAATCTTGCTGTGGATGTTGTCTTTGTTCTAGCAGCGTATATCTGACAAAGTTTGAAATTGTAAGAAGGGAAGAGAGGACAGAACCTGGTGAGAGTGTTGAGAAGGCATGGAGACAGTGGGAGGGTTCAGTGGTCTGGTGGCCCATATGGATTTCTGGCAGATGGTGTGTCCTTTATTTGAGCACAGAGTCTCCTGTAAAGTTGGAGGCTACAACATTGAGATGAGGAGGAAATTGGATTATAATAGTGTTTGAAGTTATTGAAAGAATGGAGAAGATCCACTGGAGAGGAACCAATGTGTATTTTGTATAGCTAGCATGATTTTTCATCCAGAAGTATGTGTTTGCCTCAGTTTACCTACATGTTATTCTGTTTTATGTGGCCTGCAAATAAGCAGAGGATATTAATCCAATTTGTTGGTGGTGACATGACTTTTGAGTAGCAACTAATGAGATGTTGGAGGAATCTGGGAATAAATGCACTGTGGAAGTTTCATGAGCTGCTGTCCCACATTACCTGTTATTCTGGCTGGTGTGACATGCACATGAGAAATGGATGTCTCCCTCAGTTGGGGGGTTGGTATATGGCCATATTCCTCTTATTCTAAATGGGAATATGTCCTATGCTGGTGGATCCTGGAAATCCTTAATAACTTTTTTGATTATACAATATGTGTCAGTCAAGGCATTGTCTTGAGTATCAGAAGAGGAATGGGAAATTTGTGCTTTGGGTACTGTTATACGTTGTGAGAATCAATGAACTTATAATAAATTCACAGCTTTCCCTATCTCCACTCCTTCCAGCAGTCTCCCCAATATTCATTCACCCAAATCCACTGATACTCAGTTTCCCTTCATAAAATAGAAGGCCTCCCAGGCATACCAACCAAATACATCATGACAAGGAGCAATAAGACTAGTCACAAACCCTCATACCAGACTGACCAAGGTAACTCAGTAGAAGGAAAACTGTCCCAAGAGCAGGCAAAAGAGTCAGACAAAACACAGGAGCTATTGGTAGGAATCACACAAACGAATCAAGCTAAACAACCAAATCATTTTTGCAGAGTTCCTTCCACAATGCTCTGCAGGCTCCATGATAGCCACTTCACTTTCTCTGATCCCTTATGAGCCTTGTTAAGTTCATTTTGTGTGATATGTTCTCCTGTTTTCTGGCATTAGAGAAATGTCCAGAGATATACAAGGAGGACTCCAAATAAGATTCTAAGCTATAGTGGAGCAGCTATCATAAATGTCCTTTCCAAATAACGAGATTGATCACTACCTTATATGCAATCCTAGAGTCTTCAGCCAGCCGCTGAAGGAAACAGAAGCAGACACCCACAGCTAAGCACTGAGCTGAATGTATGGTATCCTGTTGTAGAGAGTGAGGTGTAATGACCAGTGTATTCATGACCAGGCTGGGGAAACCTACAGAATCAGCTGACCTTAAATAGGAGCAGGTCTTTGACTTCAGTCTGACAGTTCATAATCAGCATATGACAAAAGTAGGCCTGCTGAATGTGGGTCTCAGTTAGGAGTGTTGAGCAGACTTTGGGGCCTCTAGTCATGGAATAGTATTTATCACTAGTGTAGGAATGGACATTAGTAGCCAATTCCCCATGGAAGGAAACTCTGTCAGCCTAGACACACTGTGGAGGGCCTAGGCCCTGACCCAAACACTGTGATGAAGTTTGATGATCCCCCATGGAAAGCCTCACCTATTTTGTTGAGCATAAGTGGGATTGGGTTCTTTGTGGGTTATGGGTGGATGGGAAAGACATTGAGCTAGGATTGCCATATAAAGTAAGAATATTTCTAATTCCAATTTTAAAAATTAGAATACATAAAAAGATCATATTCATCAAATTGTAGAACTCTTACATTTACCAGTACCATAGGTCTGAAGGAGTAATTTAACTCCAGCTATTATTTATCACATCGCATGATCAACTATCTAACTATATTTTCTATCCCAGCCCTTCCACACTACCTCATCTGTGGTCACATTTAGATCTTAAATGTTAAAAAACAATGAAGATAATGACTAAATATATCATATACTGAAATTAAAAACACATATAAATATTATAAAAAGGAGACGCTGACCTCATCCTCAAAGGGAAAATAGAGCTGTGAAATTAATGTGAGATAAATTAACTCTAAAGAGTGTGTTAGTTAGATGGGATTGGTGGTGAACACCTTTAATCCCAGCACTCAGGAGGCAGAGGCAGGCGGATCTCCAGAGTGAGTGCCTGAGCTACAAAGAGAAACCTGTCTCTATAACCAATGTTATCAATAATAATAAAAATGAACAGACACATAATATTCAAAATACAGGGTTCACTTGCAAAATATGCTGTCTTTGAAGAGGGTAATGGAACTGTAACTAACATTCAAGTATGTTAACATAGCAGAAGGAAGAAATCTTCAAGACACATTCATTGAGTGATTTCAGGTCATATACAAGAAATCTGAGAGAGCCTGTCCATCATTCTCTGTTATTTTTCAGAGAATGATGGACATACACATATCACAAAGTGTTTTCTGTTGAAAAGTATAGAAGCATCCAATGGTTAGCATAGAATGGGCTCCTCCATTAATATTTTCCTGACGTAGGAGCACAACGTCATGTCTCCAAAGTTCACCAATTCAAGGTCACATGCAATACTATAGCCATTATTGTTAAAATCATTATTGTTTGAAAAAAAAGAAACTTAGAAATGAGTACTAGATTGCAATTCAGACTGGAATAGAAAATTTTCTCAGAGATACCATCATTTACCTTTATGGATGAAATAGCTAAAATAAAATTAGAAATCCATTTTGACACTCAAAAACAACATAATTGAAAACATGAACACAATGTGTTTTAACAGAAAATTTTGAATTTTTATCAATATACAAAAATTCTTTAAGCAAGAGTAGAAACAATATATAGTGTGTTGTAACAAAAATTTGCCCTAGCCAACAGGGCAGCAATGGGAGCCTGAACCTCAGGGCCTGGAATGATGGGACAAGAGACACAACAAATGCAAGACAGGATTTCTGATCAAGCTGCAATTGTTTTTTTATATGGTGGTTGAGGCAGGAAGCTTGGCAGGTCTGGGATTCATCAGGTAGATGTCGTTGCATGGTAACCAAACCATAGAATGTTCTTGTCAGTGAGTTCTTGAAGGTATGCAGGTAATAGTAGATTCAATAATCTACCATTTTATCTTATGGTTCCTATATTTGCATACATATAACAGTTGTCTGTGACCCACCAAATATTCAAAGTCATGTTTTCCAGATGCTTACTGCTGTCAGTGGATAAAGGAATCTTCAAAGGTACCCAGGCAAAATTTGAGATTATTTTCAAGTTGTGCAAAGACCATCAGTAACTTTAGTGGATATGTATGGCTTGTCCAGTTGAAGAGGTCTCAATTGCTCTTCCTATGTCTATGTAAACCTAAAGCAAATCCATAGCCTCTTGTTTCCTGTGGAAACAATAGGAAAACTGATTCTTCAAAGCATTTTTGATTTTCATTTGACATATGTTTTTCCCTTTTTAAAATAAAGGTATGCATGGACTATATAGACTCCTTTACTTCAACAGTCCCTCTTTCAATTCCATTTATATCTGGACTCAATTAACTGTATGAGTTTTAGCCTTTTTACTGCCAATGCAAGCATTAGACGGCAAAGCAACAAGTGGATCTTATGCCTGGTCTCCCAGCTGGCTATGCCCACTTCTGGATTCATGAGAACAAATTAAAAAATCCAGAGCCCACTCAGAGTTCAGTCCCCAAGAACTCCATACAGCCTCCCTAGAGCTCTACCATCCCCGTGATTGTGCTGTGGCAGTCATTTTAACCGAGGTTATCATTGTTAATTATTGTGCTGGCTTTTCAAAGACTCGCCAGCAGGCAAAAACTCATTAAGGAGATATTTTTAATTTTAGCTTTCTCTGGTGTTACATGGAAATATGGCCCCATGTTGGTGCTAAGTGTTTGCTTAATGTTTTACTCCTTTTGCTCTTTAGATTTTACCTTCTTGGGAGGGTACCTCCCAGTCCCAAATTGACATACAGATGTATGTGATTACTTATAAATGCCTGGCCTTTACTTGGCCTATTTCTAGCCAATTTTTCTGAAGTTAAATGTTACCATCTACCTTTTGCCTTTAGACTTTTACTTTTCTCCATTTATGTATATCTTACTTCATGTCCCAATCCACTACTTGCTGTGTTGCTTGATATCTGGCCCTTACCTACGTCCTCTTATTGTATTTTGGTCCTTCCTCCTTGCTTCCAGATTTATCCTTCTGTGTATACTTTGTCCTGCAACCACAGCCTATTCTTTCTCCTCCTGCCTTACTACTGAATAATCACCTCTTTGTCACATCATCAGGAGTTGTTGACAGGCTAAGAATCACAGCTTCACAAACCCAGACAATAAACAAAAGCAACACATATTTACTTCACTAACCAAATGTTCCATAACATAAAACTAACACATCTTAATATAATTTTCTACGGAATCCTACGTTACCAATATGGTCAGTATCATGATTTCATTTGCACATATATATGTGGTATTTTAGGATACCATGACCTATAATGATGTGCATATCGACTTCACTTGGGAAGAGTGGACTTTGATGGATACTTCTCAGAAGAATCTCTACAAAGATGTAATGCTGGAAACCTACAAGAACCTCGCTGATATAGGTAAGACTGTACCTTCATATATTAAAATAATAGGAAAATTGTTCTGTGGTTATTGATGCTCTTCTATAATTTTATTGATAGAGAAAGGAATGTAGTAAATAAACCAGTCATATTTCTAAAGTTCACTGAAGAGAGTAACTTAAATTTTACACATTTTTCAATAATATATATTCATTTTTGGTACTATATTTTAGAATACAGTAAGGGAGACCATACTACTGAAGAAGAATGGACAAGTTCTAAAAGACGTGAAAGGTAATTTTCATCTATTAACTAGTAGATATGTGCATCTGAAGAAATTAAAATCTGTCCTGGAAGTCTGAATCAGAACCAACCCTGAAATTAAGCACAGGTTAAATTGCATTGATGATTATTAAATTCTCACAAAACCATATACCTCAGCTTAAGGTAGGGTGAAATGCATTTGCAAGACATTATTTTAATAAAGAAGTCAAGGAAATAATGCCTTGAGAGAAATTACCACTTGAATCATCACAACATGAAAGCTGTGCTATAGAAATATAATTCCATTTGTATCATATTACCTATATTATTAAATGTATACACATGGTTGAGGTGATGAGCATAACTGCAGTCTGTCCATTAAGCAAATACTTCATGGAAAAGCTAATGTTACTCAATACTTGGTGTTATTTTGTAAGTTTAGTGACAGCAGTAATTATAATTATTGACAAGAGTCAAGGGGCATTTCATTGCAAGAAAGACTTAATATCTCTAGAACATGTTTATAATGAAGAGAAAATCAAACCCAATTAAATTAGGACTTTGTAATATTTACTAGGTATATGATGTATTAGTTAAGATACAAGCCATGTGAACAAAGGGATATGGAGAAAATGGTATATCTTTCTCGTAGAACATTTAAAAGTCATGTAGTAGTCCCCATTTGAACATAATTGTTGAATTTGATTTATGTGTACAAGTAATTTGTTTTGCAGCTTCATTGAGAATACACCAACAAGCTCACTATGCAGAAAAGCCCTATGACTCTATGACTATGTAAATGCTTCTGTTTTTTCTAGTTCATTAGTAAATGTTATATGACTCAAAGTGTAGGAAAATTAAAATATATAGTAATCGTGATAAAGTTCTGCATTTTTCTAATTCTCGTTAGTATGTGAAAAATCTCCTGTAGAAAAATATTCTGAAGCCAGGCATTGGTGGTGCATGCCTTTAATCCGAGCAGGTGGATCTGTGTGAGTTTGAGACAAGCCAGTTCTATAAGAGCTAGTTCCAGGACAGTCTCCAAAGCCACAGAGAGACCCTGTCTTGAAAACACACAAAAAAGAAGAAGGTTCTGAAAATGAGAACCATAATAAAGGATTATACTTTCACAAGTATCTTCAATGATTCCATAGAACCCTTAAAGAAGGGGAAAATTTGAATGTAAACACAGTCATC